>NC_057813.1:225405653-225559398 GCF_018294505.1 Triticum aestivum | reverse complement strand
CGGCCCCTCGCCGGAGGCCGCGCCCTTCCCCGCGCCCCTCCAACTCCGGCCGGCCTCCTCCTCCTCCTGCAGCTCCGGTGACGTCCTCCGGTGATCCTCGGGGTCCGTGCCGCCGGATCCAGATCCAGAGAAGACTTAAAGTTGACCCCCGAAACGCCCAAGTCCTAAAATTATTGCATAATCATGCCATGTTCATAGCATTGTATCTCTGCATCTGTAGCTCTGTTTCGTGCGTGTAATATGTCAAATTGTTCGCCTCAAAGAGTACTTCATTTCATTCAATTGCATCTTTTTCATTTGAGCTCATCTTGATGCCTGAAATTCTGTTGGAAGAGTGCATGTTGATGTTAATCTGCTGAAACTGTTATAACTTGCTCATTTGTCATTTTTGCCATGATTGATGTGTGCATCCTATGAGTATGAGCTCTACATGTGTTTTGATCTATGATATTCCATCTTTCCAGAGGTGTTATCCATGTATTTTTGTGAGTTGTGTGCTGAGTGCATCGAGCTTGTTAAGTAGGGTAGTTGCTGTTGCTGTTTTCCTGACAGATTCTGTTATATTTTGTTGCTATGTTAACATGCTTCTACTAATCATTCTATGCATAATCTGGAGATGTTCTATAAACATGTTTTGATCTACATGTTATGATCTATCCATTCATGCCCTTGGTTGCAATTATAGCCTGATGTATCATGTTGTTGTCTTGCTCCAAATTGCTTGAAAATGTTGCTGTCAGCCTGTTAACATTAAGTTCACTTGTTCCCATGTGTTTTGCTAGTGTTCCATGCACCCTATGAACTTGTTCTTGCCATGCTTAGCTTCATAAACATGTCTTCTTACTGTTGGTTGCCTTGCCATGCCATGTATTGCTCTGTGGTGAGTGGTTCAAGCTCACGAACATGCCTACTTATTGTTGTTCCTGCCATGTATGAATCTGTCATATAACTTGCCATGTTTACATGGGTGCCATCATATTTTCTGTGTCTTTTTGGCTCATGTTCAGTAAGGGACTTTTGATATATGCTTTTAGTAGATTCATGCCATGCCTTTGTTTGCCATGATAAGTTCATGTAACATGTTGTTTGCTTGCTCTAAATATTGCAACCTGATGTATTTCTGCTAAAGTCTGAAACTGTTATTATTTGCAATCTTTCCATGTCTTTTTGAGCATGTTCTAGTGATTTCTGGAGATAGCTTAGTGTTCATATTTTGTTATGCTTTACCAGTACTTCATGCCCATGACTTTTGTTATGATGTTGGGGTGCTGTAGCATGTTGTTTTGATGCTTGCAATATGCCTAGTTGCTGTTATGGACAGATTGTTGCTATGACTTGTATAGTGTGCATGTGTTGAACCGTTGCTCCGTTTTGAGTGTGCTCTATATGAAACTTGCTTGATTTTGCATGTAGTGCCATATTATCATGTTGCATCCTTGTTTTGAGGTGTTTGCTTGATGTTTGTATGCATTTTGCATCGATGCCATGTTTAACTTGTTTTGCTCATATCTTCTAGGCCGTAGCTCCAAATCTAATGAACTTTATATGTAACTTGACTAGAATTTCGTGTAGGTCATCTTGGTGCATCTTAACTTGCTGTTTAACAACTTGAACATAAGGTTTATTCAGTTCTGGACCAATTTCGAAATTTGCATATGAGGACTTACCGGAATTGTTATATATTGTTCCCGGCCTCATTTAAACTTGCTTTAATGTGTTGTTCTTGTTTGCATCATCTCTTGCCATGAGTAGCTTCATGTAGCTTTGTCATGCATCATGCTTGTTGTGCATCATGCCTTGTTCATGTGTGGTGTGTTTACCATGTTGTGTGCTTCTTCTCGATAGTTCCCGTTTCGTTGCGATCGTGAGGATGCGTTTGTCTTCGTGGCTTCATCTTCTTCATGGACTCGTTCTTCTTCCTTGCGGGATTTCAGGCAAGATGACCGCTACCCTGGATCTCACTACTATCATTGCTATGCTAGTTGCTTCGTTCTATCGCTATGCTGCGTTACCTATCTTTTGCTCCTCAAGCCTCCCAAATTGCCATGAACCTCTAACCTTTGACACCCTTCCTAGCAAACCGTTGTTTAGCTATGTTACCGCTTTGCTCAGCCCCCCTTATAGCTTTGCTAGTTGCAGGTGAAGTTGAAGATTTCTCCATGGTGGACAGGGTTTATGTTGGGATATCACAATATCTCTTATATTATTAATGCATCTATATATTTAGTAAAGGGTGGAAGGCTCGGCCTTATGCCTGGTGTTTTGTTCCACTCTTGCCGCCCTAGTTTCCGTCATACCGGTGTTATGTTCTCGGATTTTGCGTTCCTAACGCGGTCGGGTGATTTATGGGACCCCCCCTGACAGTTCGCTTTGAACAAAACTTGTCCAGCAAGGCCCAACCTTGTTTTTACCATTTGCCTCACCACCACCTACCTTTTCCCTTGGGAGTAATTAACCCAAGGGTCATCTTTATTTTAGCCCCCCCCCCGGGCCAGTGCTTGTCTAAGTGTTGGTCCGAAACGAGCAACCTGCGGGGCCACCTCGGGGAAACTCAACGTCTGGTTTTACTCGTAGCTTGACTTATCCGGTGTTGCCCTGAGAACGAGATATGTGCAGCTCCTATCGGGATTGTCGGCGCATCGGGCGGCTTTGCTGGTCTTGTTTTACCATTGTCGAAATGTCTTGTAAACCGGGATTCCGAGACTGATCGGGTCTTCCTGGGAGAAGGTCTATTCCTTCGTTGATCGCGAGAGCTTGTCATGGGCTAAGTTGGGACACCCCTGCAGGGTATAAACTTTCGAGAGCCGTGCCCGCGGTTATGTGGCAGATGGGAATTTGTTAATGTCCGGTTGTAGATAACTTGACACCAGATCTGAATTAAAATGCATCAACCGCGTGTGTAGCCGTGATGGTCTCTTCTCGGCGGAGTCCGGGAAGTGAACACGGTTTCTGGGTTATGTTTGACGTAAGTAGGTGTTCAGGATCACCTCTTGATCATTGCTAGTTGACGACCGTTCCGCTTGTTTCTCTTCTCGCTCTCTTTTGCGTATGTTAGCCACCATATCATGCTTAGTCGCTGCTGCAACCTCACCACTTTACCCCTTCCTTTCCCATTAAGCTTTGCTAGTCTTGATACCCATGGTTATGGGATTGCTGAGTCCTCGTGGCTCACAGATTACTACAACAACAGTTGCAGGTACAGGTTATGCGATGATCATGACGCGAGAGCGATGCTTGCTTGCGTTGAGTTCTTCTTCTGCTTCTTCTTCGATTCAGGGGATAGGTTCCAGGTCGGCAGCCTGGGCTAGCAGGGTGGATATTGTTTGAGTTTCTGTTTATGTATCATCCGTAGTCGGATGTTGATCTCTTGTATGATGATGTTGTATTCGTGTGGCTTTGTATGCCTTTTGTATGTATCCCCATCTATTATGTAATGTTGATGTAATGATATCCACCTTGCAAAAGCATTCCAATATGCGGGTCTATCCTTGGTGGGACCTTCGAGTTCCTTTTGGATAGGGTCGCATATTGGGCGTGACATTAACCTTCCAGTTGATAGTGTCATTGACAGAGTTCTTCAATCACTGCCACCAAGCTACAAAAGCTTCGTGATGAACTATAATGTGCAAGGGATGGATAAGACAATTCCTAAGCTCTTCGAAATGCTAAAGGTTGCGGAGGTAGAGATCAAGAAGGAGCATCAAGTGTTGATGGCCAACAAGACCACTAGTTTCAAGAAGAAGGGCAAAGGGAAGAAGGGGAACTTCAAGAAGAACGGCAAGCAAGTTGTTTCTCAAGTGAAGAAGCCCAAGTCTGGACCTAAGCTTGAGACTGAGTGCTTCTACTACAAAGGGACTGTTCACTGGAAGCGGAACTGCCCCAAGTATTTGGCGGATAAGAAGGATGGCAAAGTGAAAGGTATATTTGATATACATATTATTGATGTGTACCTTACTAATGCTCGTAGTAGCGCATGGGTATTTGATACTGGATCTGTTGCTCATATTTGAAACTCAAAATAGGGGCTACGGATTAAGCAAAGATTGGCTAAGGACGAGGTGACGATGCGCGTGGGAAATGGTTCCAAAGTCGATGTGATCACCGTCGGCACGCTCCTCTACATCTACCCTCGGGATTAGTTTTAGACCTGAATAATTGTTATTTGGTGCCGGTGTTAAGCATGAACATTATATCTGGATCTTGTTTGATGCGAGACAGCTATTCATTTAAATCAGAGAATAATGGTTGTTCTATTTATATGAGTAATATCTTTTACGGTCATGCACCCTTGATGAGTGGTCTATTTTTATTGAATCTCGATAGTAGTGATACACATATTCATAGTATTGAAGCCAAAAGATATAAGTTTAATAATGATAGTGCAACTTATTTGTGGCACTGCCGTTTAGGTCATATTGGTGTAAAGCGCATGAAGAAACTCCATGCTGATGGGCTTTTGGAATCACTTGATTATGAATCACTTGATGCTTGCGAACCATGCCTCATGGGAAAGATGACTAAAACTCCATTCTCCGGAACAATGGAGCGAGCAACAGACTTGTTGGAAATAATACATACTGATGTGTGCAGTCCGATGAGTGTTGATGCTCACGGCGGGTATCGTTATTTTCTAACCTTCACAGATGATTTGAGAAGATATGGGTATATCTACTTGATGAAACATAAGTCTAGAACATTTGAAAAATTCAAAGAATTTCAGAGTGAAGTGGAAAATCATCGTAACAAGAAAATAAAGTTTCTACGATCTGATCGTGGAGGAGAATATTTGAGTTACGAGTTTGGTCTTCATTTGGAACAATGTGGAATAGTTTTGCAACTCACGCCACCCGGAACACCACAGTGTAATGGTGTGTCCGAACGTCGTAATCGTTCTTTATTAGCTATGGTGCGATCTATGATGTCTCTTACTGATTTACGGCTATCGTTTTGGGGTTATGCTTTAGAGACGACTGCATTCACGTTAAATAGGGCACCATCTAAATCCGTTGCGACGACGCCATATGAACTGTGGTTTGGCAAGAAACCCAAGTTGTCGTTTCTTAAAGTTTGGGGCTGCGATGCTTATGTGAAAAAGCTTCAGCCTGATAAGCTCGAACCTAAATCGAAAAAATGTGTCTTCATAGGATACCCAAAGGAAACTGTTAGGTACACCTTCTATCATAGATCCGAAGGCAAGATATTCGTTGCTAAGAATGGATCCTTTCTAGAGAAGGAGTTTCTCTCGAAAGACGTGAGTGGGAGGAAAGTAGAACTTGATGAGGTAATTATACCTGCTCCCTTATTGGAAAGTAGTTCATCACAGAAATCAGTTCCAGTTATTCCTACACCAATTAGTGAGGAAGCAAATAATGATGATCATGAAACTTCTTATCAAGTTACTACCGAACCTCGTAGGACAACCAGAGTAAGATCCGCACGAGAGTGGTATGGTAATCCAGTTCTGGAAGTCATGTTACTTGACCATGACGAACCTACGAACTATGAGGAAGCGATGATGAGCCCATACTCCGCGAAATGGCTTGAGGCCATGAAATCTGAGATGGGATCCATGTATGAGAACAAAGTATGGACTTTTGTTGACTTGCCTGATGATCGGCAAGCCATAGAGAATAAATGGATCTTTAAGAAGAAGACTGACGCTGACAATAATGTTACTGTCTACAAAGCTCGACTTGTTGCGAAAGGTTTTCGACAAGTTCAAGGAGTTGAATACGATGAGACTTTCTCACCTGTAGCGATGCTTAAGTCCGTCTGAATCATGTTAGCAATTACAGCATTTTATGATTATGAAATTTGGCAAATGGATGTCAAAACTGCATTCCTTAATAGATATCTTAAAGAAGAGTTGTATATGATGCAACCAGAAGGTTTTGTTGATCCAAAAGGTGCTAATAAAGTGTGCAAGCTCCAGCGATCCATTTGTGGACTGGTGCAAGCCTCTCGGAGTTGGAATATACGCTTTGATAGTGTGATCAAAGCATATGGTTTTATACAGGCTTTTGGAGAAGCCTGTATTTACAAGAAAGTGAGTGGGAGCTCTGTAGCATTTCTAATATTATATGTGGATAACGTATTGTTGATCGTAAATGGTACTAAATTTCTGAATAGCATAAAAGGATACTTGAATAAGAATTTTTCAATGAAAGACCTCGATGAAGCTGCTTATATATTGGGCATCAAGATCCATCGAGATAGATCAAGACGCTTAATTGGACTTTCACAAAGCACATACCTTGATAAAGTTTTGAAGAAGTTCAAAATGGATCAAGCAAAGAAAGGGTTCTTGCCTGTGTTGCAAGGTGTGAAGTTGAGTCAGACTCAATGCCCAACCACTTCAGAAGATAGAGAGAAAATGAAGGTCATTCCCCAGGCTTCACCCATAGGTTCTATCATGTATGCAATGCTGTGTACCAGACCTGATGTGTGCCTTGCTATTAGTTTAGCAGGGAGGTACCAAAGTAATCCAGGAGTGGATCACTTGACATCGGTCAAGAACATCCTGAAATACCTGAAAAGGACTAAGGATATATTTCTCGTTTATGGAGGTGACAAAGAGCTCGTCGTAAATGGTTACGTCGATGCAAGCTTTGACACTGATCCGGATGACTCTAAGTCACAAACCGGATACGTGTTTATATTGAATGGTGGAGCTGTCAGTTGGTGCAGTTCCAAGCAGATCGTCATGGCGGGATCTATGTGTGAAGCAGAGTACATAGCTGCTTCGGAAGCAAGAAATGAAGGAGTCTGGATGAAGGACTTCATACCCGATCTAGGTGTCATACCTAGTCCATCGGGTCCAATGAAAATCTTTTGTGACAATACTGGTGCAATTTCCTTGGCAAAGGAATCCAGATTTCACAAGAGAACCAAGCACATCAAGAGACACCTCAATTCCATCCACGATCAAGTCAAGAAGGGAGACATAGAGATTTGCAAGATACATGCGGATCTGAATGTTGCAGACCCGTTGACTAAGCCTCTCTCATTAGCAAAACATGATCAACACCAAGACTCCATGGGTGTTAGAATCATTACTATGTAATCTAGATTATTGACTATAGTGCAAGTGGGAGACTGAACGAAATATGCCCTAGAGGCAATAATAAAGTTGTTATTTATATTTCCTTATATCATGATAGATGTTTATTATTCATGCTAGAACTGTATTAATCAGAAACTTAGTACATGTGTGAATACATAGACAAACAGAGTGTCCCTAGTATGCCTCTACTAGACTAGCTCGTTAATCAAATACGATTAAGTTTCCTAACCATAGACATGTGTTGTCATTTGATGAATGGGATCACATCATTAGAGAATGATGTGATGGACAAGACCCATCCGTTAGCTTAGCACTATGATCATTTAGTTTATTGCTATTGCTTTCTTCATGACTTATGCATGTTCCTATGACTATGAGATTATGCAACTCCCGAATACCGGAGGAACACTTAGTGTGCTATCAAATGTCACAACGTAACTAGGTGATTATAAAGAAGCTCTACAGGTGTCTTCGGTGGTATTTGTTGAGTTGGCATAAATCGAGATTAGGATTAGTCACTCCGATTGTTGGAGAGGTATCTCTGGGCCCTCTCGGTAATGCACATCATTATAAGCCTTGCAAGCAACTAATGAGTTAGTTGCAGGATGATGAACTACGGAACGAGTAAAGAGACTTGCCGGTAACGAGATTGAACTAGGTATGATGATACGACGATCGAATCTCCGGCAAGTAACATATCGATGACAAAGGGAACAACGTATGTTGTTATGCGGTTTGACCAATAAAGATCTTCGTAGAATATGTGGGAGCCAATATGAGCATCTAGGTTACGCTATTGGTTATTGACCGGATATGAGTCCCGGTCATGTCTACATAGTTCTCGAACCCATAGGGTCCGCACGCTTAACGTTCGATGATGATCAGTATTATGAGTTATGTGTTTTGATGTACCTAAGGTAGTTCGGAGTCTCGGATAAGATCACGGACATGACGAGGAGTCTCGAGATGGTCGAGACATGAAGATTGATATATCGGATGACTATATTCGGACACCGGAATAGTTTTGAGGTGTATCAGGTATTTTTCAGAGTACCGGGGGGTTACCGGAACACCCCGGGGGTTATTGGGCCTCATGGGCCTATTGGTGGAAGAGAGGAGGCAGGCCAAGGCAAGGCGTGCCCCCCTAGTCCAAACCTAATTGGACTAGGGGGGACGGGCCCCCTTTCCTTCTCTTCTCCCTCACCTCCCCCCTTCTCCTTGTTGGAATAGGAAAGGGGGGTGCGAATCCTACTTGGAGTAGGATTGCCCCCCCCCCCCATGGCACTCCTCCTCCCCTTGGCCGGCCTCCTCCTCCCTCCCCCTTTATATACATGGGAGGGGGGCACCCCAAAGGCACACAAAATTTTCTCTTAGCCATGTGTGGTGCCCCCCTCCACAGAAACACACCTCGGTCATATCGTTGCAGTGCTTAGGCGAAGCCCTGCGCTGATAACTTCATCATCACCGTCACCACGCCGTCGTGCTGACGAAACTCTCCCTCGGCCTCAGCTGGATCAAGAGTTCGAGGGACGTCATCGAGCTGTACGTGTGCAGATCACGGAGGTATCGTGCGTTCGGTGCTTGATCGGTTGGATCGCGAAGACGTTTGACTACATCAACTGTGTTACTTAACGCTTCCGCTTTCAGTCTACGAGGGTACGTGGACACACTCTCCCCGCTCGTTTCTATGCTTCTCCTAGATAGATCTTGCGTGATCATAGGAATTTTTTTGAAATACTACGTTCCCTAACACTTGTGGTCGACCTCCTCCTCCCCTCCTTTATATACGGGGGCAGGGGGCACCCCATATATAGCACATCAATTGTTCTCTTAGCCATGTGTGGTGCCCCCTCCATAGTTTACTCCTCCGGTCATAGCGTCGTAGTGCTTAGGCGAAGACCTACGCAGAGCACATCACAATCACCGTCACCACGCCGTCGTGCTGACAGAACTCTCCCTCGACCCTCTGCTGGATCAAGAGTTCGAGGGACGTCATCGAGCTGAACGTGTGCTGAACTCGGAGGTGCCGTACGTTCGGTACTAGATCGGTTGGATCGTGAAGACATTCGACTACCTCAACCGCGTTAACCTAACGCTTCCGGTTTCGGTATACGTGGGTACGTGGAGACACTCTCCCCTCTCGTTGCTATTCATCTCCTAGATAGATCTTGCATGATCGTAGGAATTTTTTTGAAATTGCATGCTACGTTACCCAACAATCATTGCTTAATATTGTTCATGTCATGTCCATGCCTCCTCAAAACGAAAAGGCCTAGGACCCGCCCCCGTATGACATGGAGCCATCTCCAGAACACGTACGAGGAGAGCCTGGTGATCTGATTCCTCGGTTAATATATGATCAACAGATGTTTCTGGAAACATGCTTAGAAAGTTGTCATTGCATGTGGCTCTGTCCAAGCGAACCTGAATATTATCTTGTCCATCTCTCTTGTTATCCCATGTGAATGGGTACCCCGAAAATCCCAGGTCTGCCAAACCGCAGTCGGCTAGGCAGTCCCGGAAGGACTCCATCTGTGTGAAGCTTCACTGGTTTCCTCCGATCTGATCCATATGGAACAATGCTTCGTTGAAATCACCATCACACATCCAAGGAAGGTTGTCTTGTGCTCGGAGATACCTAATAGCATCCCACGATTTTTTGCGTAGTTCCGTTCATGGCTCTCCATAGAATCTAGTGATTTGACAAAGTTTGCCATCTCACGCTACCTCCGCATCAAGAAAGTATTGGCACCAAGGCCTCACAGTGACCTGGATGTGCTCCCTCCATGATAGAGCTAAACCACCACTCCTTCCATTGCAATCCACCGCAACTCCAGTCCTGAAATCCAATCTCCACTTTAATCTCTCCATAGCTTTTGCTGACTTTTTTGTTTCACAAAGAAAGACCACCACTGGGTTGTGTGACCGTATCAGGTCCCGAAGTTCACCCACTGTCGAGTCCAACCCCAAGCCTCGACAGTTCCAAGCTAGGAGATTCATTGGTCTCGGTGGCCCTGGGCGCTAGGGTCCGCCGCTTTGTCATCTTTCTCTTGGATGCGGTCAAACACCGAGGAAGTTTTCTGCCTCGTATCACGAATGAACTCATCCTCACCTCCATGTCTGTCTGAATCCCCGTTTGCCACCCATATCTGCCTCGGCCCCCTCTTCCTGCTGCCATGCTCTCTCCCAACATGAGTGCCCGAACGATGTGCCTCCTCATTCTCCCTTCTATTTATTTTCACATAGTGACCCTTTCATCTTCCCCGGGGTGCCATGCATGCCGCGTCCCCCTAGTGGGTTACCCCGACCCACCTCTGCATGCTGCCCGTTATGGCCCATCCACGTACACTAGTGCAGAACCAGGCTTTAGCACCGGTCCGTAAGGGCCTTTAGTGTCGGTTCTGTAACCGGCACTAAAGGGTGTGGACTAAAGGTCCCCCCCTTTAGTACCGGTTCAGCACGAACCGCCACTAAAGGTCCACCACGTGGCATGAGCCAGGGCCGGGGGCGTGGAGACCTTTAGTGCCGGTTGGTAACACCAACCGGTACTAAAGGTTGGGGGGTTTTGGTTTAATTTTTTATTTTTTCCTTTAATTTTGTGTTTTCCATTTTAATTTAGAGATTGTTTTTACATCATAATGAGTTGTTAAATCACTAGGTGAAAGTACCACCGATTAGTTTGAAGTGGATATGGATCGTCCTAAGTGATCAAGTAATATGGATATGGCACATTACTTGATCACTTAGCTAGGATCCATCCAGTTGAAACTAATCCGCGGTCTCTTTCAAAAATGATATAATAACTCATCATCGTCGTCATCATCACCATCATATTAATATAAAAACTCTTGCATCATATCATCACCAACAACACTAGCTAGCTAATAATCATCATAGATGTAATTACCACTATTTAATCATCATAGTCATTACCGCTATCTAATCACCACCGACAATAGCTTAAAGAAGAAACATTCACTTGTACCAAAAGCAAAGATATCATCGAGTTCAACATGGTCATGAGATTATAAGCGTTCATAAGACCACAAAAGCAAATCACTTTGAGATTAAGTTCAGGATGAAGAACACGGACATGAGAGGGCAAGTACTAAGAGCATGAACTAGCTAATCACTCATGCTGCTCTCTCTCAGGTAAAATAGCATAGAACATGTGTAGCTCTCCTGATTCATCATATTGGAGCATGTAGATGAACCTGTCTCCTAATCGTGGGATGCGCTTCTCATTGCTGCCCCCTAGTACTTCTCTGCGATCCTTCACAATTTTGCTTTAGTCTTTCACTATTAAGCATTCCTCAGTTTTAGAAATCCTGAATGCACTCATGTGCGTTGTAGGATGTCTTGGCCGTAAGCTAACCATTGACATGCGACATTTAGTCTCGATCCACTTAGGCACAACTATCATCGGGAGTCTCTGTTGAAGAACATCGTATAGTAACCTACTTAGCAATGAAGTTTAGCTTAAAAAATAATGTATGCAAAAGATGCACTCAGGACATATAGTAAAAATCTTACCATCTTGCCTAAATAGATGTGACCGTAGTTCAATACGAACACTATTGGTCGCACGTTTTGAGTACTAAGATTTTCAAGTTCAGGAAAATAATTTCTCTTGACAACATCAAGATCCCAAGCCATGAAACATAATGACTTATCTCCTTGCAGTTTAGCTCAGCCCCGGGACAGTGGACGGTCCTGTCTACCAAGCGCAGGACATGTTTGCTTGAATGGAAATAAGTTGTTAATAGAAATTAGTTGTCAACTATTTTTGAATAAACCATATCAAAGACATAAATATGGTTGAGGAACTCACATAATGGTAGAACTGGAGGCGTCTGCACATCAACCCAAATGTCTCTATTACCTTCAATATCATCTTCGGGGCGAATATCAAAGGTGATAGCCATATCAGGCTCAAATGCACAAGCCTTGCATAGTGCTTGCCAAGTTTTGCATTCAAAATAGGTGTGGGTGTATGCATTGTATAATTGGACATCGAAGATATAACCATGCTCGGTCTTCAAGTAAACTCTCTTTACCTCCATAGTTTTGTTAGGACTGAAACCTATCTTATCCAAGACAAAAATTCTTGCATGGCAGGGGATACACTAGTAGAATAGTAAAATTTATAATTATAAGTTGAAGCAAATGAAGCATAAGTCATGCTTAATTACGAAAAAAGACTTGTCGTTGTGACTTACTGTATCCACTTCGAGATACTCATCCAGTTTGATGCTGAAGCGCCTATCATCAACTAGGAAATTTCTGTCGCACAGGCTGCGCTCGTCTTCGCAGTATTCGCACATACTGAAATCGTTTTCGTCGTCAGACGACATTTCCTATGTTCATAGTTGAAAAATTAATTGATAAACACTTATTAGTTCTATTAATTCAACTAGTTCTATTAATTCAACTAATTCAACTAAGCACTTACTAAAAATAAACTAGCTCTACTAATTTTCTTACTAAAAATAAAGTAGGTAGTTCTATATAGTAAAATTTCAATTAGATAATCAAATCTCATATACCTAAATTTAATATATCTAATTCATCGATAACTAAAATTATAAAAAACTAACTCATCTAACATTAATATCTAGCTAATTCATCTAATTCATCTAACATTTGACATTAATATCTAACATATATTTATATCTATTCATCTAACATTTGACATTAATATCTAACATTTCTATATATATATAATCATCTAACAATTGACATTAATCTAATATTTATATAAACTAAAAGTATAAAAAACAGAAAACATAATAAGTCATTAAGAAAAATCGGTCTCTGTTTGTGTGTGTGAGGTCGCCGGACATGGCGCGGCAGGGCCAGGGCGGTCGATCTTACAGCAGGGCAATGGCCGGCGATGCGAGGCGACGGGGGCGGCGACGGGGACGGGCCAGGGTGGCAACGTACGGCCGGGGACGGGCTAGGGGCCGCCGACGGAGTGCGCACGATCGTTGTACGACGGGGACGGGCGCGCGCGGCGACGATGGCGGGGATGGGCACACGCGACGGGGGCGAGATGGGGACGGGGATGGGCACACGTGACGGGGGAGGCGACGGGGACGGGCGTGACGAAGAAGCAGATGAAAAAGAAACTAACTGAAATTTCCGTAAGTGATGTATATATAGGAGTGGCTTTTAGTACCGGTTGGAGCCACCAACCGGTACTAAAGGTCAAATTTGGCCAGGCCAAGCGGCGGAAAGTGACCCCCTTTAGTACCGGGTGGTGGCTCCAACCGGTACTAAAGGCCTCCCCCCCTTTAGTACCGGATGGAGCCACGAACCGATACTAAAGGGGGTGCGCTCCCATCCCACGGTGCACAAAGTTTAGTCCCACCTCGTCGAGTGAAGGGCAGCCGCACTGTTTTATAAACCTAGCCGCGGCTGCTCCTTCGAGCTCCTCTCTAAAGGAGGCTTCTGAGCCTAACTTTGCCACACTGCCTTATGAGCCTATTGGGCCTTATGGGCCTGCATATCCACGCCCAAGGCCAAGTAGGCCCACTGGGCAGCGCGCAAATATGTTGTTTTATATAGTTTTTTTCATTTCTGCTTTATTTATTTTCTTCTATTTATTTCTGAGTAGTTTTTTGCTGTATTTAGAGTTTCTTTGTGAATATTTTGCTTTAGGTACAAAAAATTACTGAAAAGTGCGTTATATCGACTAGAGGGGGGTGAATAGGCGATTTTTATGAATTCTTCACTGAGGAATTTGCTGGTGAGGAAATTCCTAAATGAAGAACTACTAGCAGCGGAATAAGTACTCAGATGTAAACATAACAGAACACAAGCATGGTCACCATAATGGAATGAAGACAAGCACAGAGTACAAAAAACGTAAACACAGGATAACACAGAACTAAGACGGACATACTGAAGAAATTGAACTGAGGAAATTGAGAAAGTCTTCAGTCAAAGTCTTCAAACAGATATGAACAAGCACACAACAACAGAAATGAAGTAATGAAAGAGTTGAGGAAATAGAACCAGTAAGCTTGGTGAAGACAATGATTTGGTAGACCAGTTCCAACGGTTGTCTCAGTTGTACGTCTAGTTGGAGCGGATGAGTATTTAAACTCGAGGACACACAGTCCCGGACACACAGTCCTCACCGTATTCTCCTTGAGCTAAGGTCACACAGACCTTGCCCAATCACTCGTGGTAAGTCTTTAGGTGACTTCCAAACCTTCACAGACTAGGTCACTCGGTGATCCATAATTCCTCTCGGATGCTATAGACCATGACGCCTAACCGTCTAGAAGAAGCACAGTCTTCAAAGGTAACAAGCGTCGGATCCACGAAGGATCAATCTCTTCAGTGATGCTCAATCACTTTGGGTTTGTAGGTGTGTTGGGTTTGGGTTTTCCTCACTTGATGATTTTCGCTCAAAGTCCTTAGAGGATGGGATGCTCTCAAATGACAAGTGTCAGTTTCTCTCGGAGCAGCCAACCAGCTAGTGGTTGTAGGGGCAGATATTTATAGCCTAGGGAGCAGCCCGACATGATAAGACATAAATGCCCTTCAATGATATGACCGTTAGGTGGGTAGACATTTTGGGACAGCTCGTGCATAGCACAACAACGGTCGGAATTTTTGACTCTCAAATTCCTCAGGGCTATTATGTTCCTCACTGTGTAGGCAATCCGCACTAGCGAATTCCTAACTCGTCAGTAAAAACAAATTCCTCAGAGACCAGAAGAACTTCATCTCTGTCACTGAAGAATATGACTGAACTGTATGAGATTTCCAATGGCTTCACTCGAAGGGATTGGTGGGTGTAGGATTTTGAGGTGAGCATCACTTGGAAATTTTTCCTAAGTATTTCCTCGACCCCCTTTAACAGTATGGTGTTTCCTATGACTCAAGAAAGATAAAATGAAACTATAAAACAAAAGTCTTCACGCTTCATGTTCCTCGAAAGATTACCAAGTCTTCAAGGTCACACCAATTTCTTCACTTTCAAAGTCTTTAGAAAGTCTTCAGAAATCCAAAGTCTTCGGTTGAAGAACTTCATTTTTAGGGGTCGACTTTCTCTGTAAATATCAACCTCCTATTAGACTTATAGACCTGTGTACACTCACAAACGCATCAGTCCCTTAACCTATAAGTCTTCAATACACCAAAATCACTAAAGGGCACTAGATGCACTTACAATCTCCCCCTTTTTGGTGATTGATGACAATATAGGTTAAGTTTTCAACGGGGATAAACATATGAAGTGTAAATACAGATGTTGACGAATTTGATTGCAAGATATAGAAGAACTCCCCCTGAAGATGTGCATAGTGAGGAATTTGCTTTTGAAGCAATGCACACTTGAAGAGTATAATCATGGAGATATCCTCCTATATCTTGTAATTCATATAGGCACTTGACATAAAATATGAAGAATTTGAAATGCATGATGAAATATAGTGACTGATGTAAGTCAGCATGCGTGCATTAACATTAATGAGGAATAAGCATGCAGAAGAACGCAGCAAAAGTATCAGGCCACCATAGAGTTTAAGATTACAACTCGATCCAGCAAAGTCACCAAAAAAATGAGAGTTGTAAATTAGAAAAAAACGCCCATATAAGATAGACCCGCTTGAAGACTAACTTAAATTTCTCCCCCTTTGTCATCGAATGACCAAAAGGGTTGAAAATGAGGACTAACGCCCCTGAAGAATATCATGATGATGGAGGAGCGCCAGCATTGTTAGGGTCTTGAGTCGTTGCAGGGCCTGCCGCAGTGTCGTCCAAGTCTTCGAACTCGTCCGTGTCGCGCGATGAAGAATATGAACTGGCGACCAAGGAAGGAACCTTGACCTTCTTGAATTTCTTTGGTGGAGGAGTAGACCAGTCAAAATCTTCCTTGAAGCCCATTTGCTTCAGATCTTCTTCACCATAGAGATGTGACAGAATAACCCAAGTGCGATCAAAAACTTAATGGAGGTAGTAATGGTTTTTCTTCACTGCATTATGTGTAGAAGTCATGTTGTGAAGAATAGAGCCAAATTGACGCTTAACCCATTTGTGGTTTTGATCCACCTTCTGGTGAAGACTTAGAAGCAGCTCACGGTCAGTCATCACACGAGGAGCAGTGGCTTGAGGATTTGGCTTGGATGCATTAGCAGCAGAATCATGAGTGGCAGAGTCATCATTGGTGGAATAAGATGCAGCTTTGTGGAACTGACCATCCAATGGACGAATACCCTCATCGATAACAGCTGGTGCCTTGCCCTTCTCATTAGCTGAGGAATATGTCCGTTTGAGGACTTCAATTGGGGGCAAGTAGCTGAGGTGATTCTGAAAGTCAGCTTTTTAGTTGAGTGAAGACCTTGTTCTAAGGAATCTCATGATCCACGGTGCGTAAGGCTTCAGCTCAAATGGTGAAAGTGCAACATTCGCCAGAGTCCTCATGAAGAAATCATGATAATTAATAGGAATGCCATGCATGATGTTGAATAGCATATTCTTCATCATCCCAATAATTTCTTCATCGGATGAATCATGGCCTTTGATAGGACTCATAGTCTTCGTCAGAATGCGATAGATGGTTCTTGGCACATACAACAATTCCTTCACGAGGAATTTGGTCCTTGGGGCTTGACCAGGCTTCAGAGGCTTCATGAGCACTTGCATGTAACGAGCAGTGAGTTCAGGCTCATCATACAGACAACGAGCACCATCAGGTGGAGGACTGATTGGCAGGGCTCAAAGCAATTCAGAGGCCGGTGCCTTGTAGTGAGTGTTTTCGGTCATCCAGTCCAACACCCAAGAGTTGATGTCAGCAACATCGCCTGTAATATGCAGCATTGCGTAGAACTAAAGAATGAGCTCTTCATTGAAGTCAACTATGTCTGAGCAAAAGTTGAGCAGGCCTGCATCATGAAGCATACTGGGGACTTGGGAGAAGCAAGGCATTGATTCCATGTCCACGTGAGGAATATGCTCGTGGTCGAAGACTTTGTCCTTATTGAACAGCAGTGAAGAATAGAAGTTGGCCTGGCTGGCAGTCCAGAAATGCTTCCTTCTAAGACGAGCATTGTCATAGGGGTTGAAGTCAGTGAAGAACACGTGCTCGCCGAAGAAATCATCAGCCTTGAATTTTTGCTTCTTTGAGAAGGGATCCTTTGGCTTGGGCTGAGGAGTGTCATTCAATTGCAGCACCACCTCAGGAATCACAAACTCAGGATCCACAGACTGAGGAATTTCAGGCTCTTCTTCAGCTGCAGCCTGGGTCTTCAATTCTTCATTTACAATTTCTTCAACACTAGTGGCTGGAATTTCTTCATGAACAGACGGGGTTGCATGAGGTTCTTCAGATCCCATTTGTACTTCAGTAGCAGCTGGGGACTGAGGAATTGCTTGGAGTGGAGTGAACATTGGAGAGTTGGGGTGCTGACTTCCCCAAAAGTCATCATTTAGCACAGGTGTGGTACAGCCAATGTCCACATCCTCATCTTCCATTTCTTCAACGTCGGCCTCTTCAGCAGTGAACTAAGGCACAGGCGAGGAGACGACTGTGGTTGAAGGGATTGCATCCACTTCAATTTCTTCATCCAACTGCTCTGACGAAGCAGTAGAAGGATTTTCTTCATCGGATTCGCTAGGAATCACATAATCTTCACCAAAAGGAACAAGGTCCTTTGATGGCATGAATGAGACAGGAACGGCATCAATTGGGTTGTCAATTGAGCTAGTCAGTGGCTTCATCTTCTTCGGAGCTGAAGAATTTGATGAAGTTGATGTCTTCCTTTTCTTCACAGCTGCACGCTCTACAGCCTTGGTCTTCTTCGCATCTGATGCAGATGGAAGGATCGGAGTTGGTGTAGGCGCATGAGGTGCAGAGGACTTTGGTACAGTTTCTTCCGGCGCAACTGATGTAGTTGCCCTGACTTCTTCACTTTCTTCAGGCGCACCACTAGTGGATGCCCTGGCAATATCTTCAGTGGCTGGAATGGAGTCATCAGCCCTGGAACTCTCATTTTCTTCAGCAGCCTGATTGTCAACAGCGGTGCTGGCATGTTCTTCAGTGGGCTGAGCAGATGCTTCAGCCGGTGTAACTTCAATGTGCACAGGAGCATCAACACTTGAAGTGAGTTTCTTCGTCAGATTGACGAACCAAACCTTGGCACCCTTCCAATCAGCATAGTATCGATTGAATTCATCACTCAGTTGCTTGATTTCAGCTTGCGAGGCAACGAGTTGATCAGGGGTAAGAGTGAGGACATTGTCCTTGAGGTAGCGCTGCTTCTTGTACTGCGCTTTCTTCAGCCTTCTGCCTTCTTCAAATTTCCACTTTTCTTCCTCAATGAAGGCAGTCAGAACATGACTTAGACCAGGAGTGAGGTTCGTCTCCGGCAAAGGCGTGTTTGGGCCCTTGTGCCATAGGTCAATGAAGTCGAGGATCAACTTTGAATCCAATAGCAGTGGCACATTGCTGCCTTTGGCTCTAGCGACCCTAGCCTGCCTGTCTCTGATGATTTCGGCAAGTTCTTCATCATCAGCCTCATCATCATCAAAGGTCACTTGGAAGGCGACCTACTTCTTGTGAGGACTTGGTTGAAGGCCTCGTCCAGTAGTGGCCTTTGTCTTCAGTAGAGAGGGGCCAGCTGAGGAACTTGCAGATGCTCCTAAGGCAATAGAGATGCCTATGGTCCTTTGGCATGTGGCGAGATGCACAGGTGCTGAGGATTTGGTCAGAGCAGCTGAAGACTTTGTCGGAGGAGCTGAGGACTTTGAAGGAGGAGGAGCAGTTTGAGGAATTGGCCGTGAGGGCTTTGAAGAATCTGGCCTTGAGGGCATTGCTGAGGAACTTGACCGTGAGGGCATTGAGGGAGAAGCACTTGACTTATGCGCAGGCTTCTTAGGCATCGCCTTCTTCGGCATACTAGCAGAGGCCTCAGCAGCGGTAGCAGCAGCAGCAGAGTCTGCATTGAATTTCCTTGCTGCTTCCTTTGCTTCCTTGGCCAGCTTGGCCTAGCGCTTTGCCCATTCATCAGTATAGTCCTCACCGCGCTTGAGGCTGGTGGGATCTGCTAATTGGCCTGGTGCCAATGGAGGTCTTGAGCATGGAGGGTTGAGTGTGAATTTCTTCATATACTTGGGAGTAACATACCTGTACTCCCTCCATTCACCTGCCCATCTCCTCTCTATCCTTTGTATGCGCACCTTGCGCTGATTTTTGTCCTCCTTGCCAAATTTGGCCTCATCAGGAGTGCAGTATCCAGCATAAATGTCTGCAGGGATTTCGAAAGCAGTATTGACCTCGGGCCTCTTCCCACGCTTCTGTGGCTTCTTACCTTTAGCCATTTTCTTCAGCTAAGGAATATGAACAACTGAAGTTTCTGAGGAGGTGTGCAACTTTTCTTCGAGGAACGCTGCAAATGAGTTAAGTTGATGAGAACCTAGTGATTCAGCAGCAGACATTTGTACCTGTGAACAGAGTATGGTTGCGAGGAATTTGGAGAGGTCATATGCGTTCTCAGAAGGTTTTTCAAAAAAATAGGTTTGAGGAATTTGACCAGATGAGTCTTGAGGAATTTCACTAAGTGTTCTTTGTCTTAGGTTCCAGAGTTGTATAGATTGAAAATCCACACAATTGAGGAATCTTGAAGAAAATCATTGCTTAGAGAAATGAATCAAGAACAGATGACATGTGAGGTGTTCATGTGTGTGAAGATTCGAAGAATAAACACCTTTGAAGATTTTCAAGAAAACATATGAATCAAAGAGGGTAGTAAAAGTAACTTTTAATTACCCTAGATGAAGAACACGATGAACTGGGAAGTGTAGATGTGAAGTTCGTCAGTTCAGATCTTCCACGCCCTAACTCGGCAGAGGAAGACGGCTACGGCAGCGGCGGAGTGAAGAAATCCGCAACCAGCGTGAGTACGACGGCGACGAGGTCGAGGCAGTGAAGCTCTTCCTCACTGGAGACGATGAAGTAGCGGCGACGCTAGGGTTTGGGGAGCTCGAGCGGGAGTGAGAGCGGCGGAGTAAAAACGAAGTGAGGAAGAGACAGGGGTATTTATAGAGGGAGTGAAAAACTGTATGCCCGAGGAAATCGGACGAATGTGCCCCTGGCCCTTCTCATTCGCTTGACATGTGTCACCCACGTACTGAGAGGTGACGATCGTGTAGGATCGTGGGTGAATAGATAAGTATTGTCGTGGAATGCGGAACGCTTTGAGCGGCAAAGCCGAAAATTCAGATAAGATAAGTTAAAATTTTCGTTCGCAATTTCTTCAGCTGTCAAGGACACAGTGAAGATTTTGAACGAGTTTCAAATAGAACACACATGAAGAATTTGTGAACAGACTGGGTTGAGTTTAGCATAGAGGGGGAAGGGTCCGATCACATTCACTTAGAAGAAGAAATCAACTTGAAGAAATAGCAATAAGTGAATGCTGTAGAGGACATAAACTCATATATATATATATATATATATAGATATATACAAATGAAGAACAACACCGGTAAGAGTGAAGACAATGCAAAGTTAAAGAACTTGAAAAACTGAGGAATTTCAAAAACCAAAGAAAAACTCAAATTGAAGATTTTCAACTTTGGTTGGTGGCGTAACCCACTGTATAAGAAAGCTGATTTCAGACACCGCGTACAATTATCGTAGGGCTGTGAGAATCAATTTCTTCATTAATTTCTTCACACTTAGAGGGTTAGTCTTCATTGATTGAAGAAAACGTTACTTCATGTGTTGCGCATCCAAGTCATCAAGTCAGCATAAGTGTTAGGATGTGTGTCCATTTCAGTGAACATTCGAAGATTCTAGGATATTTATCTCACATCGCAACTTGCTAAATCTCTTCTGATCCAAGGGCTTAGTGAAGATATCGGCCAGCTGGTCTTCAGTGCTAACGTGGTCGATGGAGATGTCGCCCTTCAACACATGATCACGAAGAAAATGATGACAAATCTGGATGTGCTTTGTCTTCGAGTGCTGATCTGGGTTATGAGCAATCTTGATAGCACTCTCATTGTCACAGTAGAGAGGCACATTCTTCACGTTGACGCCATAGTCCTTGAGTGTTTGCTTCATCCATAGTAGTTGAGCACAGCACGATCCAGCAGCAATGTACTCGGCTTCTGCAGTGGAGAGTGATACGCAGTTCTGTTTCTTCGAGGACCAACAGACCAGAGATCGTCCAAGGAAATGGCATGTGCCTGATGTTGACTTGCGGTCCACGCGATCGCCAGCATAGTCAGAGTTTGAATATCCAATGAGATCAAACGAAGATCCCTTGGGATACCATAATCCAAGTGTTGGTGTGTGAGCTAGATATCGAAGAATATGCTTCATAGCCTTATGGTGTGATTCCTTCGGTGTAGCTTGAAATCGGGCACACATGCAAACACTAAGCATAATATCCGGCCTAGATGCAAACACTAAGCGGTATACCTTTTGATCGAAGTCTTTACCATTTTCATCGGTGCATAGATGGCCATTTGTGGGCATTGGAATTTTGACTCCTTTGCAATCTTGCATGCCAAATTTCCTCAATACGTCCTTGAGGTATTTCTCCTGAGATATGAATATGCCATTGCGCTGTTGACGAATTTGAAGACCTAAAAAAATTTAAATTCTCCCATCATAGACATTTGATATTCTTCACTCATCATATATGCAAATTCACCACTGTATCGTTGGTCAGTACAGCCAAAAAATGATATCATCAACATAAATTTGGCACACAAACAGTTCACCATCATAAGATTTAGTGAAAAGAGTTGGGTCGAGTGAACCGGGTTTGAAGCCTTTCTTCATGAGGAATTCCTTCAAAGTATCATACCACGCCCGAGGGGCCTGCTTGAGGCCATACAGGGTCTTATTGAGTCTGAAGACTTTGTCGGGATGCTTTGGATCTTCAAAATCTGGGGGTTGAGCAACATATACTTCTTCCTCAAGCTTACCATTGAGGAATGCACTTTTCACATCAATTTGTTGTAAGATAATATCATGATGGTTAGCATAAGCAAGTAATATGCGAATAGCCGCAAGTCTAGCAACATGTGCAAAAGTTTCATTGAAGTCAATTCCTTCAACCTGTGTGTAGCCTTGAGCTACAAGCCGTGCCTTATTCCTCACCACAAGGCCATTTTCAACTTGCTTGTTGTGGTAGATCCACTTTGTGCCAATAATGTTGTGTTTGCGAGGATCTGGACATTTAACCAGTTCCCAGACGTTGTTGAGCTCGAACTGATGTAATTCTTCTTGCATAGCTTGAATCCACTCAGGCTCCAGAAATGCTTCATCTACCTTAGTGGGCTCTGAGATAGAGACAAAAGCAAAGTGCCCACAAAAGTTAGATAAATGTGAAGATTTTGAGCGTGTGAGGGGACCTGGTGCTTCAATGTCATTGATGATCTTCTCGATTTGCACTTCGTTTGCAATGCGAGGATGAGCGGGTTGTCTTCGAGGAATTTGATCCGCATTTTCTTCAGGAGCATTTTCCTCAGCACCGTTTTCTTCAGGTGCGCCAGCTCGACGTTCATCACGTTTTGGAATGAATTCTTCAACAGATTCTTCGGTGGGAATGACATCCTCAGTAGCCTTGAACTTGATAGATTCCCCAGGTGCTGGTTCATCTAACACAGAAGGTAGGTGCTCTCTTTACGAGCCATTAGTTTCATCGAACCGCACATCTACAGTTTCAACAACCTTGTGAGAACGTTGTTGAAGACTTTGTAGGTGTGCGAGTCCTTTCCGTAACCAAGCATAAAACCCTCATGTGCTTTCGGTGCAAATTTAGAACTGTGATGAGGATCTCTAATCCAACATTTAGCACCGAAGACTTTGAACCAACTCACATTGGGTTTCTTGTCAGTGAGGAGTTCATAAGCAGTCTTCTTGAAGAATTTGTGAAGATATACTCTGTTGATGATGTGGCACGCAGTATCAATAGCCCAATCCAGAAACGACAAGGTGTCTTGTATTCATCAAGCATAGTGCAAACCATCTCAACAAGAGTTCTGTTCTTGCGTTCCACGATGCCATTCTGCTGAGGAGTATAAGGAGCAGATAACTCATGAGTAATACCAAGATCATCAAGATAGTCATCAAGACCGGAATTCTTGAACTCAGTCCCATTGTCACTTCTGATGTGCTTGATCTTCACATCAAAGTTGGTTGAAGCCCTCGAGGAAAATCGTTTGAAGACTTCCTGCACCTCATGTTTGTAAGTGACAATGTGCACCCATGTGTAACAAGAATAATCATCAACAATAACAAAGCCATATAGAGATGCATCATTAGTAACAGCAGAATAATGATTAGGACCAAAGAGATCCATGTGAAGGAATTCAAATGGTCGAGTGGTGGTCATGATAGTCTTCGCTGGATGCTTGGCCTTGGTCATCTTTCCAGTTTCACAGGCTCCGCATAAGTGATCCTTGAGGAATTTGACATTCTTAATGTCAATGACATGCTTCTTCTTCGCAAGCGTGTGCAAATTCCTCATGCCAGCATGACCAAGTCGTCGATGCCATAGCCAACCTTATGAAGCTTTTGCTAGTAGGCATACGACTGGTTGTGGTCCTATAGAGAAATCAACAATGTACAAGTCTCCTCTCCTAAAGACTTCGAAGACTTTGGAATTGTCAGCTTCCATGATCACAACGCAACAATATTTGCCAAAGACAACAACCATATCAAGATCACAAAGCATTGAGAGAGACATGAGGTTGTATCCTAAAGATTCGACAAGCATGACTTTGTCCATGTGTCGATCCTTCGAGATCGCAACCTTACCTAGACCCAATACCTGACTTTTGCCTTTGTTAGCGAAGATGATATGCTTCAGATGCGACGGTGATAAAGGAGCATCCATCAATAGATTCTTGTCACCAGTCATGTGATTCATACATCCACTACCGAGGACCCACTCATTGGCTTTGGGTTGATCATCCTGCAGATGAATTAGTGCAACTTACGAACTCATATACTTCATCAGTGAAGAATATGACATCAATATCATCAAATCATTTTCATCAAACAATAGAACAGATAAGACAGTAGGAGGACGTGAGAAATGAAAGGTCATTTCTTCATGATTAGCCTGCGTCCTTTCAGGCACTGTTCAGGTCTCCAGCAAATTCTTCAGACGATTTAAGCATGTCTGGAGACCTGACCCTGCATAAGAGATTAGTTCTTTTTCATCACCTCCCACATCTGAAGGGGTGGCAAAGAACTCATCACTCTGCGAGCACCATATGAGAAAGGCGGCATAGAAGGCAGTCCACTTTGTTTCACATAAGAGGGGTTAGGGTAAGCATATGAATAAGCAGAGAAATTCTTCGAGGACTTATGAACATAATGATTAGAAGAATAATGCTCATATTCATAGCCCTTAGCTCTACCCTGCGAAACAGAGGGGTTAGCACGATGATGATCATATGAGGACTTTGATCCTTTTGAGGAATTTGATTCACGTAAGGAATTTGGTCTGTATGAGGACTTGGATTCATATGAAGAATTTGGTCCATATGAAGAATTTGATCTGGAGTTCCTATTCTTCACAGGTGGTGTCATGAGGACATTCACCTGAAGACTTTCAAGGCAACTTTTGAGAACCCAAATTTTCTTCATAGGGGAACCGTTCCTGCAGTTAGTGCCAACATATCTAGCAAATACTTCACTTTTCTGATTTTTGAACAATTTATAGTTGGAGTCAAATGACTCATCAGAAGAATGAGGAGATTCACATGTAAAGCCAGATAAATTGGATGGATCAACTAGAGGTCCCTTTGCAGCAACCCATGAGGTTTTGGGGTACTGCTCAGGCTTCCAATATGTTCCATCAGCATTGAGTTTCCTCTCAAAGGCAATACCCTCTTTCCTAGGGTTTCTGTTGAGGATCTCCTTTTTGAGCACATCACAAAGAGTCTGATGCCCTTTGAGGCTTTTGTACATGCCTGTCATGTACAACTCGTTCAGCCCTGCATCATTAGTGATACTGGCAATGTCCTTAGATGAAGAATTAGTGATAGCAGAGACAGATGAAGAATTTGTAGCATTAGAAGCATTTGAACATTCAGGTGAAGAATTAGCAGTTTCACGTTCAATGCACTTCAGACATGGAGGAACAAATTCTTCCTGACTAGCACTGATTTGTTGAGCAAGTAATGAATCACGCTCCTTCTGAAGATCTTCATAATCCACTCTTAGCTTTTCAAGATCTTGCTTTCTTTGAAGAAATTCATAAGAAAGCTTCTCGTGATCATATAAGAGAGTGTTATGATGACCTTGAAGGTTGTCAAACTTGGACTGAAGTCTCTGAAGACTTTCAGCCAAAGATTTTGACTGATCCATTTCTTCACCCAACATATCATCGCTCTTATTTAGCATGTATTGAACTTTTTCCAAAGCTCTTTGTTGTTTAGTGGCAAGGGAAGCAAGTTTTGTTGGAAATATGCCCTAGAGGCAATAATAAATTAGTTATTATTATATTTCCTTGTTCATGATAATCGTTTATTATCCATGCTATAATTGTATTGATAGGAAACTCAGATACATGTGTGGATACATAGACAACACCATGTCCCTAGTAAGCCTCTAGTTGACTAGCTCGTTGATCAATAGATGGTTACGGTTTCCTGACCATGGACATTGGATGTCGTTGATAACGGGATCACATCATTAGGAGAATGATGTGATGGACAAGACCCAATCCTAAGCCTAGCACAGAGATCGTGTAGTTCGTATGCTAAAGCTTTTCTAATGTCAAGTATTTTTTCCTTAGACCATGAGATTGTGCAACTCCCGGATACCGTAGGAATGCTTTGGGTGTACCAAACGTCACAACGTAACTGGGTGGCTATAAAGGTGCACTACAGGTATCTCCGAAAGTGTCTGTTGGGTTGGCACGAATCGAGACTGGGATTTGTCACTCCGTGTAAACGGAGAGGTATCTTTGGGCCCACTCGGTAGGACATCATCATAATGTGCACAATGTGACCAAGGGGTTGATCACGGGATGATGTGTTACGGAACGAGTAAAGAGACTTGCCGGTAACGAGATTGAACAAGGTATTGGTATACCGACGATCGAATCTCGGGCAAGTACAATACCGTTAGACAAAGGGAATTGTATACGGGATCGATTGAGTCCTTGACATCGTGGTTCATCCGATGAGATCATCATGGAACATGTGGGAGCCAACATGGGTATCCAGATCCCACTGTTGGTTATTGGCCGGAGAATGTCTCGGTCATGTCTGCATGGTTCCCGAACCCGTAGGGTCTACACACTTAAGGTTCGATGACGCTAGGGTTATAAAGGAAGTTTGTATGTGGTTACCGAATGTTGTTCGGAGTCCCGGATGAGATCCCGGACGTCACGAGGAGTTCCGGAATGGTCCGGAGGTAAAGATTTATATATGGGAAGTCCTATTTTGGCCACCCGAAAATGTTCGGGATTTTTCGGTATTGTACCGGGAAGGTTCTAGAAGGTTCCGGAGTGGGGCCCACCTGCATGAGGGACCCACATGAACGTGGGTAGTGGGGTCAAGGCCCCACACCCCTGGTCAAGGCGCACCAAGATCCCCCCTTAGAAGGAATAAGATCATATCCCGAAGGGATAAGATCAAGATCCCTAAAAAAGGGGGATAACAATCGGTGGGGAAGGAAATGATGGGATTTCTTTCCTCCCACCTTTGCCAACGCCCCAATGGACTTGGAGGGCAAGAAACCAGCCCCCTCCACCCCTATATATAGTGGGGAGACGCATGGGAGCTACACGCTTCCCCTGGCGCAGCCCTCCCCCTCTCCCAAGTACTCCTCCTCTCCCGCGGTGCTTGGCGAAGCCCTGCAGGATTGCCACGCTCCTCCATCACCACCATGCCGTCGTGCTGCTGCTGGACGGAGTCTTCCCCAACCTCTCCCTCTCACCTTGCTGGATCAAGGCATGAGAGACGTCACCGGGCTGTACGTGTGTTGAACGCGGAGGTGCCGTCCGTTCGGCACTAGGATCTCCAGTGATTTGGATCACGATGAGTACGACTCCTTCAACCCCGTTCTCTTGAACGCTTTCGCTTAGCAATCTACAAGGGTATGTAGATGCACTCTCCTTCCCCTCGTTGCTAGTTTCTCCATAGATAGATCTTGGTGACACGTAGGAAAATTTTGAATTTCTGCTACGTTCCCCAACAGTGGCATCATGAGCTAGGTCTATTGCGTAGATTCTTTGCACGAGTAGAACACAAAGTAGTTGTGGACGTTGATTTTGTTCAATATGCTTACCGTTACTAGTCCAATCTTGTTTCGACGGTATTGTGGGATGAAGCAGCCCGGACCGACCTTACACTACACTTACGTGAGACAGGTTCCACCGATTGACATGCACTTGGTGCATAAGGTGGCTAGCGGGTGCCAGTCTCTCCCACTTTAGTCGGAACGGATTCGATGAAAAGGGTCCTTATGAAGGGTAAATAGCAATTGACATATCACATTGTGGTTTTTGCGTAGGTAAGAAACGTTCTTGCTAGAAACCCATAGCAGCCACGTAAAACATGCAAACAACAATTAGAGGACGTCTGACTTGTTTTTGCAGGGTATGCTTTGTGATGTGACATGGCCAAGAAGAATGTGATGAATGATATGTGATGTATGAGATTGATCATGTTCTTGTAATAGGAATCACGACTTGCATGTCGATGAGTATGACAACCGGCAGGAGCCATAGGAGTTGTCTTTATTTATTGTATGACCTGCGTGTCATTAAACAACGCCATGTAATTACTTTACTTTATTGCTAACCGGTAGCCATAGTAGTAGAAGTAATAGTTGGCGAGACAACTTCATGAAGACACGATGATGGAGATCATGATGATGGAGATCATGGTGTCATGCCGGTGACGATGATGATCATGGAGCCCCGAAGATGGAGATCAATGGAGCTATATGATATTGGCCATATCATGTCACTACTACATAATTGCATGTGATGTTTATTATGTTTATGCATCTTGTTTACTTAGAACGACGGTAGTAAATAAGATGATCCCTTACAACAATTTCAAGAAGTGTTCTCCCCTAACTGTGCACCATTGCTAAAGTTCGTCGTTTCGAAGCACCACGTGATGATCGGGTGTGATAGATCCTTACGTTCACATACAACGGGTGTAAGACAGTTTTACACATGCAAAACACTTAGGGTTAACTTGACGAGCCTAGCATGTACAGACATGGCCTCGGAACACAGAGACCGAAAGGTCGAGCATGAGTCGTATAGTAGATACGATCAACATGAAGATGTTCACCGATGATGACTAGTCCGTCTCACGTGATGATCGGACACGGCCTAGTTGACTCGGATCATGTAATCACTTAGATGACTAGAGGGATGTCTATCTGAGTGGGAGTTCATAAGACGAACTTAATTATCCTGAACATAGTCAAAAGATCTTTGCAAAATATGTCGTAAGCTCGCGCTTTATTTCCACTGTTTAGATATGTTCCTAGAGAAAATATAGTTGAAAGTTAACAGTAGCGATTATGCGGACAGTAGAAAGCTTATGTCCTTAATGCACCGCTCAGTGTGCTGAACCCCAAACATCGTTTGTGGATGTTGCGAACATCGGACATACACATTTTGATAACTACGTGATAGTTCAGTTAAACGGTTTAGAGTTGAGGCACCAAAGACGTTTTCGAAACGTCGCGGAACATACGAGATGTTTCGAGGGATGAAATTGGGATTTTAGGCT
This sequence comes from Triticum aestivum, assembly GCF_018294505.1. Lineage (NCBI taxonomy): Eukaryota > Viridiplantae > Streptophyta > Magnoliopsida > Poales > Poaceae > Triticum > Triticum aestivum. The sequence goes on along the minus strand of NC_057813.1, from coordinate 225,530,594 downwards.
CGTGCCCACGTCAAGAGGTATGATACCTCCGACGATTTTCTTAGCCTGCAAACTAAGGGAGAAAAGCTCAATCATTGAGCTTGTGCTCAGATTGTCTGGGTGCAACAATCACTAGAATCGAGTGGGAGTTGATCTTCCAGATTAGATAGTGATGTTTCTCCAAAGTCATTGCCACCAAGATGCTAGAGCTTTGTGATGAACTATAACATATCAGGGATAGATATGATGATCCTTGAGGTATTCGCGATGTTTGACACCGCGAAAGTAGAAATCAAGAAGGAGCATCAATTGTTGATGGTTGGTGAAACCACTAGTTTCAAGATGGGCAAGGGCAAGAAGGGATACTTCATGAAACGGCAAATCAGCCGCTGCTCCAGTGAAGAAACCCAAGGTTGAACCCAAACCCGAGACTAAGTGCTTCTGTGATAAGGGGAATAGTCACTAGAGCGGAATTACCCTAGATACTTGGTAGATGAGAAGGCTGGCAAAGTCGATAGAAGTATATTGGATATACATTATGTTAATGTGTACTTTACTAGTACTCCTAGTAGCACCAGGGTATTAGATACCGGTTCGGTTGCTAAGTGTTAGTGACTCGAAATAAAAGCTACGGAATAAACGGAGACTAGCTAAAGGTGAGCTAACGATATGTGTTGGAAATGTTTCCAAGGTTGATGTGATCAAGCATCGCACGCTCCCTCTACCATCGAGATTTGGTGTTTACGTTGAGCATAGACATGATTGGATTATGTCTATCGCAATACGGTTATACATTTAAGGAGAATAATGGTTACTCTGTTTATTTGAATAATACCTTCAATGGTCTTGCACCTAAAGGAATGGTTTATTGAATCTCTATCGTAGTGATACACATTTTCATGCCAAAAGATATAAGATAGTAATGATAATACCACTCACTTGTGGCACTACCATGTAAGTCATATTGGTATAAAACGCATGAAGAAGCTCCATATTGATGGATCTTTGGACTCACTCGTTTTGAAAAGTTTGAGACATGCGAACCATGTCTATTGGTGTATACGCATGAAGAAACTCCATGCAGATGGATCGTTTGGACTCACTTGATTTTGAATCACTTGAGATATGCAAATCATACCACATGGGCAAGATGACTAAAAAGCCTCGTTTTTCAGTAAAATGGAACAAGATAGCAACTTGTTGGAAGTAACACATTTTGATGTGTGCAGTCCAATGAAGTGCTAAGGCATGCAGGGAATATCGTTATGTTCTTACTTCACAGATGATTCGAGTAGATGTAGAGTATATTTACTTGATGAAACACAAGTCTGAATTATTGAATGGTTCAAGTAATTTCAGAGTGAAGTTGAAGATCATCGTGACAAGAGGATGAAATGTCTATGATATGAACATAGAGATGAGTATCTGAGTTACGAGCTTTGGCACGTAATTAAGACATTGTGAAAATTGTTTCACAATTAATACCGCCTGGAACACCATAGTTTGATGGTGTGTCCGAACATCATAGTTGCACCCTATTGGATATGGTGCGTACCATGATGTCTCTTATCGAATTACCACTATCGTTTATGGGTTAGGCATTAGAGACAACCACATTCACTTTAAATAGGGCACCACGTAATTCCGTTGAGATGACACCGTATGAACTATGGTTTAGAGAAACCTAAGCTGTCATTTCTTAAAGGTTTGGGGCTGCGATGCTTATGTGAAAAAGTTTCAGGTTGATAAGCTCGAACCCAAAGCGGATAAAATGCATCTTCCTAGGACACCCAAAACAGTTGGGTATACCTCCTAATTCAGATCCAAAAGCAATAGGGATTGTTTCTTGAATCGGGTCCTTTCTCGAGGAAAAGTTTATCTCGAAAAGTTGAGTGGGAGGATGGTGGAGACTTGATATGGTTATTGAACCGTCACTACAACTAGTGTGTAGCAGGGCACAGGAAGTTGTTCCTGTGGCACCTACACCAATTGAAGTAGAAGCTTATGATAGTGATCATGAAACTTCGGATCAAGTCACTACCGTACCTCGTAGGGTGACAAGGATGCGTACTGCTTCAGAGTTGTACACTATTCTTGTCTTGAAGGTCATGTTGCTAGACAACAATGAACCTACGAGCTATGGAGAAGAAATGGTGGGCCCAAATTCCGACAAATGGTTAAAAGCCATGAAATCCGAGATAGGATCCATGTATCAGAACAAAGCATGGACTTTGGTGGACTTGCCCGATGATCGGCAAGCCATTGAGATAAATGGATCTTTAAGAAGAAGACGGACGTGGATGGTAATGTCACCATCTATGAAGCTCGACTTGTGGCGAAGAGTTTTTCACAAGTTCAAGGAGTTGACTACGATGAGATCTTCTCATCCGTAGCGATGCTTAAGTCCGTCGGAATCATGTTAGCATCAGCTGCATTTATGAAATCTGGCAGATGGATGTCAAAACAAGTTTCCTTACCAGTCTTCGTAAGGAAAGGTTGTATGTGATACAATCAGAAAGTTTTTGTCGATCCTAAGGATGCTGAAAGGTATGCTGGCTCCAGCGATCCTTCTAAGGACTGGAGTAAGCATCTCGGAGTTGGAATGTGCGCTTTGATGATCAAAGATTTTTGATTTATACAAAGTTTATGAGAAACTTGTATTTCCAAAGAAGTGAGTGGGCGCACTATAGAATTTCTGATGAGTATATGTTGTTGACATATTGTTGATCAGAAATGATGTAGAATTTCTGGAAAGCATATAGGGTTATTTTGAAAAATGTTTTTCAATGGAAAACCTGGATTAAGCTACTTGAACATTGAGCATCAAGATCTATGAGGATAGATCAAAAACACTAAATGGTACTTTCAAAATGAGCACATACCTTGACATGATCTTGAAGGTGTTCAAGATGGATCAGTCAAAGAAGGAGTTCTTGCCTGAGTTGTAAGGTATGAAGTTAAGACTTAAAAGCTCGACCACGGCAGAATAGAGAGAAAGGACGAAGGTCGTCCCCTATACTTCAGACGTAGGCTCTATAGTATGCTATGCTGAGTACCGCACCTGATGTGTGCCTTGCCACATGTGTGACAAGAGGGTACAAAGGTGATCAAGGAGTGGATCACCAGATAGCGGTCAAAATTATCCTTAGAGGAATAAGGATATGTTTCTCGATTATGGAGGTGATAAAGAGTTCGACGTAAAGATTTGCGTCCATGCAAGCTTAACACCTATCCGGATAGCTCTGAGAAGAGATGCCGGATACGTATAGTGGAACAACCATTTGGAATAACTCCAAGTGGAGCGTGGAAGCAACATTTACAATATGACCTAGAGATTTGCGAAGTACATACGGATCTGAATGTTGCACACCCGTTGACTAAAACCTCTCTTGCAAGCAAAACATGATCAAACCCCAGAACTCATTGAGTCTTAATCACATGATGATGTGAACTAGTTTAGTGACACTAGTAAACTCTTTGGATGTTGGTCACATGGCGATGTGACCTGTGAGTGTTAATCACATGGCGATGTGAACTAGATTATTGACTCTAGTGCAAGTGGGAGACTGTTGGAAATATGCCCTAGAGGCAATAATAAATTAGTTATTATTATATTTCCTTGTTCATGATAATCGTTTATTATCCATGCTATAATTGTATTGATAGGAAACTCAGATACATGTGTGGATACATAGACAACACCATGTCCCTAGTAAGCCTCTAGTTGACTAGCTCGTTGATCAATAGATGGTTACGGTTTCCTGACCATGGACATTGGATGTCGTTGATAACGGGATCACATCATTAGGAGAATGATGTGATGGACAAGACCCAATCCTAAGCCTAGCACAGAGATCGTGTAGTTCGTATGCTAAAGCTTTTCTAATGTCAAGTATTTTTTCCTTAGACCATGAGATTGTGCAACTCCCGGATACCGTAGGAATGCTTTGGGTGTACCAAACGTCACAACATAACTGGGTGGCTATAAAGGTGCACTACAGGTATCTCCGAAAGTGTCTGTTGGGTTGGCACGAATCGAGACTGGGATTTGTCACTCCGTGTAAACGGAGAGGTATCTTTGGGCCCACTCGGTAGGACATCATCATAATGTGCACAATGTGACCAAGGGGTTGATCACGGGATGATGTGTTACGGAACGAGTAAAGAGACTTGTCGGTAACGAGATTGAACAAGGTATCGGTATACCGACGATCGAATCTCGGGCAAGTACAATACCGTTAGACAAAGGGAATTGTATACGGGATCGATTGAGTCCTTGACATCGTGGTTCATCCGATGAGATCATCGTGGAACATGTGGGAGCCAACATGGGTATCCAGATCCCGCTGTTGGTTATTGGCCGGAGAATGTCTCGATCATGTCTGCATGGTTCCCGAACCCGTAGGGTCTACACACTTAAGGTTCGATGACGCTAGGGTTATAAAGGAAGTTTGTATGTGGTTACTGAATGTTGTTCGGAGTCCCGGATGAGATCCCGGATGTCACGAGGAGTTCCGGAATGGTCCGGAGGTAAAGATTTATATATGGGAAGTCCTATTTTGGCCACCGGAAAATGTTCGGGATTTTTCGGTATTGTACCGGGAAGGTTCTAGAAGGTTCCGGAGTGGGGCCCACCTGCATGGGGGACCCACATGAACGTGGGTAGTGGGGTCAAGGCCCCACACCCCTGGTCAAGGCGCACCAAGATCCCCCCTTAGAAGGAATAAGATCATATCCCGAAGGGATAAGATCAAGATCCCTAAAAAAGGGGGATAACAATCGGTGGGGAAGGAAATGATGGGATTTCTTTCCTCCCACCTTTGCCAACGCCCCAATGGACTTGGAGGGCAAGAAACCATCCCCCTCCACCCCTATATATAGTGGGGAGGCGCATGGGAGCTACACGCTTCCCCTGGCGCAGCCCTCCCCCTCTCCCAAGTACTCCTCCTCTCCCGCGGTGCTTGGCGAAGCCCTGCAGGATTGCCACGCTCCTCCATCACCACCACGCCGTCGTGCTGCTGCTGGACGGAGTCTTCCCCAACCTCTCCCTCTCACCTTGCTGGATCAAGGCATGGGAGACGTCACCGGGCTGTACGTGTGTTGAACGCGGAGGTGCCGTCCGTTCGGCACTAGGATCTCCAGTGATTTGGATCACGACGAGTACGACTCCTTCAACCCCGTTCTCTTGAACGCTTCCGCTTAGCGATCTACAGGGGTATGTAGATGCACTCTCCTTCCCCTCGTTGCTAGTTTCTCCATAGATAGATCTTGGTGACACGTAGGAAAATTTTGAATTTCTGCTACGTTCCCCAACAAGTTTAACATAGCTGGGGCCAAATTCATCACCTGATTCATCATCACTAGATTCGGAAAGGTAGCATTCAGTTACCTTGGTGCCCTCTGCCATAAGGCACGGTGAAGAGGATGATGATTCAGGTGCAAAAGTCATCTCCTTGAGAGAATCCTTGTAATCCTCAAACCAAGGATCATGACGAGTACGATGACCTCCGTAGACCTCAGAGAGCCGGTCCTAGATTAGCTTCACATGATTGAGATGCATGACGTTCCTGAACTGATTTCGGGACAAACAGGAGCAGATGACATCCTTCGCTGTGAGGTTGAGTAGAGTGTACTTGTGAATGTCATCAGCCTCCGCCATCTTGCATAGATCGGTAAGACCAATCTCAGTGACGGTCCATAGTTTGCTGTCCATAGCCATGAGTCGCTTCTTCATCATGGCCTTCCATCGAGGATACTCATGACCGTCAAAGATGGGGCAGGATACGTTCCTCAATCCTGCAGTCGACATAACTAAAACTCCAGGCGGTTAAACCAAAATCACACAGAACAAGGGAGTACCTTGCTCTGATACCAATTGAAAGTGTGTTATATCGACTAGAGGGGGTGAATAGGCGATTTTTATGAATTCTTCACTGAGGAATTTGCTGGTGAGGAAATTCCTAAATGAAGAACTACTAGCAGCGGAATAAGTACTCAAATGTAAACATAACAGAACACAAGCATGGTCACCATAATGGAATGAAGACAAGCACAAAGTACAAAAAACGTAAACACAGGATAACACACAACGAAGACGGACAGACTGAAGAAATTGAACTGAGGAAATTGAGAAAGTCTTCAGTCAAAGTCTTCAAACAGATATGAACAAGCACACAACAACAGAAATGAAGTAATGAAAGAGTTGAGGAAATAGAACCAGTAAGCTTGGTGAAGACAATGATTTGGTAGACCAGTTCCAACGGCTATCTCAGTTGTACGTCTAGTTGGAGCGGATGAGTATTTAAACTCGAGGACACACAGTCCCGGACACACAGTCCTCACCGTATTCTCCTTGAGCTAAGGTCACACAGACCTTGCCCAATCACTCGTGGTAAGTCTTCAGGTGACTTCCAAGCCTTCACAGACTAGGTCACTCGATGATCCACAATTCCTCTTGGATGCTCTAGACCATGACGCCTAACCGTCTGGAAGAAGCACAGTCTTCAAAGGTAACAAGCGTCGGATCCATGAAGGATCAATCTCTTCAGTGATGCTCAATCACTTTGGGTTTGTAGGTGTGTTGGGTTTGGGTTTTCCTCACTTGATGATTTTCGCTCAAAGTCCTCACAGGATGGGATGCTCTCAAATGACAAGTGTCAGTTTCTCTCGGAGCAGCCAACCAGCTAGTGGTTGTAGGGGGCAGCTATTTATAGCCTAGGGAGCAGCCCGACATGATAAGACATAAATGCCCTTCAATGATATGACCGTTAGGTGGGTAAATATTTTGGGACAGTTTGGCGCATAGCACAACAATGGTCGGAATTTTTGATTCTCAAATTCCTCAGGGCTATCATGTTCCTCACTGTGTAGGCAATCCGCACTGGCGAATTCCTAACTCCTCAGTCAGAACAAATTCCTCAGAGACAAGAAGAACTTCGTCTCTGTCATTGAAGAATATGACTGAACTGTATGAGATTTCCAATGGCTTCACTCGAAGGGATTGGTGGGTGTAGGATTTTGAGTTGAGCATCACTTGGAAGTTTTTCCTAAGTATTTCCTCGACCCCCTTTAACAGTACGGTGTTTCCTATGACTCAAGAAAGAGAAAATGAAACTATAAAAACAAAAGTCTTCACGCTTCATGTTCCTCGAAAGATTACCAAGTCTTCAAGGCCACACCAATTTCTTCACTTTCAAAGTCTTCAGAAATCCAAAGTCTTCAGTTGAAGAACTTCATTTTTAGGGGTCGACTTTCTATGTAAATATCAAACTCCTCATAGACTTATAGACATGTGTACACTCACAAACGCATCAGTCCCTTAACCTATAAGTCTTCAATACACCAAAATCACTAAAGGGCACTAGATGCACTTACAATTACAAACTTTCTGAGTGCTAGTAGTTTTCAAATTTGAATAGTTTAAATTTGAATTATTTTAAATTTGTGTGAATCACTAGTTTGTGAATAACTTAACTTTAAAAATAGATTTTCTAGTGATTCTTTTTTTATGTTTAATATTAGTGTGTTTTATCATTATATTCAAATTGGTAATACATCTGGAGTTGTAATAAGTTAAAAAAATGAAGTGCCGGTGTAACAGATGAGTTTTCGTCCGAAACCCTGATGCTTCGAAAGAGATTGTCCAGTTTATACACGAAGTGCATCCAGTTTTTGCCGTAACCCTCTCTACTTTTTTACACATGCTATGAGGGTGAAATGATGATACCATGCCAACTTTCAACCTTTTCAGAGTTCATTTTGTAGTGCTTTTCAATTTCACGGTCATTTAGCTCTCAAAACAAATCGGTAAATGAATGAAAAATAGCAAATGATTTCAGAAAGGGTTGAAAGTTGATGACATGGCTTTGAATGGTGCATACTAAACGCAAAAAAAGTCTGGAGTTGTAATAAGTTAAAAAAAATGAAGTGCCGGTGTAACACATGAGTTTTCGTCCAAAATCCTGATACTTCTAAAGAGATTGTCCAGTTTGTACACGAAGTGCATCCAGTTTTTGCCGTAACCCTATCTACTTTTTTGCACATGCTATGTGGGTGAAATTATGATACCATGCCAAGTTTCAACCTTTTCAGAGTTCATTTGTAGTGCTTTTCAATTTTAGAGTCATTTAGCTCAAAACAAATTAGTAAATGCATGAAAAATAGCAAATGAAGGCAGAAAAGTGTTGAACATTGACGACGTGGCTTTGAATGGTGCATAGCATAAAAAGTCCGTTATTAAAATTAAAAGAGAGGCGCAATGCTCACCTGCACGTTGCTTAGCTTCGGGCCTTGAGAAACTACACATAGCTCCGTGCAGTCTACACCATTTTAAGGCCTGAAGCTAAGCAACGTGAAGGTGAGCATTGCACCTCTCCTTCATCGTCTCTACACTCAGGGCTTATAAACCGCTGTGAGAGTGCCTCTCGCTTGGCGAGGTGGGACTAAAAAACAGCTGCAGAAAGAATCAACTAAAAAACTCTAGTACCGGTTCATGCCACGAACCGATACTAAAGGTGCTTGTGGGGCCACAGCCTTAGAACCGGTACTAAATGAAATGCCTTTGTAACAGATGATTTTTCGTCCGAAACCCTGATACTTTGAAAGAGATTGTGTAAATATGTAAATATACATTGATCAATACCGCCTTTCAGCCAAAACGCGCTACTGCTATGTGTAAACATGTAAAAATATACCCCCTCTATAAAAAAATATAAGAGCATTTAGATTACTAAAATAGTGATCTAAATGCTCTTATATTTCTTTACAAAGGAATACATCAAAAATACATTGATCATCAATGATCTTTTTGTGTACAATTTGAATTGTCAATATGAGTCCTCACCGGTTTAGAAACCGGAGAAGACTCATATTGTGGCCACAAATTCTACACATAGAGTTCAATGAAGACCAAGTGGTTGTGATAGTTTGAGAAGTAACATATTTTAGGTGGTAAAAACCCTGTTAGCGGAGTGAGGTGGGACTAAAAAACCGATGCAGAAAGAATCAACTAAAAACCTCTAGTACTGGTTTATGGCATGAACCGATACTAAAGGTGCTGGTGGGGCCCCAGCCTGACCACAGCCTACCACAACCTCTTTAGTACCGGTTCGTGGCACGAACGGCTACTAAAGGTTCACCACGAACCGATACTAATGAGTTCCGCCCGTCTAGCCGTTGGAACCGGCACTAATGGTCACATTTGTGCCGGTTCAGTTACAAACCTGGACTAATGTGCTTCACATTAGGTCCTTTTTCTACTAGTGATATGTTGCCAACCCGAGTAGCTGTTCCTCTCCTTCTGCTTCCAGTCTCCATCTGTCTCTCTCGGACCATCTCTCTGGCGAGTGGAATGATTATCCATCAGTTTATCCCTTAGGTCCTTTTCCCTTCGCACTTCCAGTCTTTCTCTGAGATCATGGCCGCGAGGCGTGTCATACTTGTCCCTTGCTTTGTTTGGACTAGACACCTCCCCCTGGATGCCTAGGACGGTCGCCATTGCGGCCATCCGAGGTACGAGAAAATTCAGTGTGCAAGTTCCTCTTCGTTGGCATATGTCGAACCATGGGATGCTCAAAGTTCTTGTTTGCAGTCTTACCAGTGTGAGAACTACCCTAGCTATAATTGTTGCTACTAGCCCCAGTTGTGGACCCATCTTTGCCTGAATTATTCCTCCCCGGAGAGGCTCTTAGCCAGCCAACCCATTGTAGTGTCGAGTCGGCAGGGGGTTCACACCCCCCCCTACATGCACAAGTCTACCACAATCAAAGCAGAAGTGTGGGATCTTTTCATAGTAAAAGTCAAACCAAGTCTTCTCTCCATCATCCTTCTTCTTTCTTAAATAGAAACCTCTGACCAGTGGCTCAAAAACTGAGATTTTTGCTATGACTCTCAAATTCTGCCCCCTTGTAAAACCCTCTTTATCCACATCATCCTTAACAATCTCCCCAAGCCAATCCCCTAATGCTCTGCCAAAAACTTTTGTCCTCTTGTCCGGTGGTAAGTCTGTGACCCTCACCCAAACATCAATCTTTTCAAACACCATCTCTGAAGGTCTCTTATCGCCCTCGAACTCCTTCATGATGAGAACATTGAAATCATATTGCCATGACCCATTATGTAACACATGCCTATAGTCTCCAAAAATATTGGGGACGATCTTTGCAAATTTCGCTTCTCTATGCAGACCCCAAGCCCTAGGCATGGTTTTCTCAATCACTGACATTTTCATTGGCCTGGGAGAACAAACTTTGTCTACTGCTGACCAACGGTGCTCTTTACGGACTTGAGGATTTGGATCTTCAAAAATGAAGTCTTCTACTTCCTTGTCCATGAGCACCATGCCTCCCAACCTCGCTGAAAGGCTTGCCGCCGGATCCGGCATCATGCTCTCCGCAGGGAACTTCCCCCCCCCCCCCCCCACTAGCAGATCCACCGTCCTTCCGCGTCGGTGGCGTGACCGCTGCCGCAGCTGAGTTAGATGGCGTTTTTTTTTGCCGTGGCCGCACCCTTTCCTCCTGCTTCCCCCGCCATCAGCACCGCTCCAAGACAGGGAAACATAGCCTCGTCGACCTTGGTCTGGGAAGACGCCATCGCCATCCCGATCCCAGCTGAAATCCAGCCACCCAGGTGCTCCGAAACCCTAATCCTAGCGTGGAACGCAATCGCCGCCTTAGCGTTTCGTGACTTGATGGACCCCAGATGCAATCACGCCCGGTTCGTATCCTATAAGTACGAAAACCACGTATCCTATACGAATACAAGCCACCCCTTAACAAAAGAAGGTATGCACGACCATAGCCCCCGTGCAAAAAAAAAGAAAGAAAAACGTCCAAGCCTGATAGCAATTAGCCATCTCATTGATACCGCGATCGAAACCCCTAACCCCTCGCCTCCCGCGACCCCCACCCGCCGCCACCTGCTTACTACCGCCCACCGCGCCGCCCGCGAACCGGTCCGCCGCTAACCCCGCTGGTTTCCTCCGCCTCCCGCAGCCCGCTGCCTATGACGGTGGTGGCGCCGAAGGTCGAGAAGGAGGAGGAGCAGGTGGTGAACCCGTGGGAGGTGTCGGCCGGTAAGGGCGGCATCGACTACGACAAGCTTGTCGACCAGTTCGGCTGCCAGCGCCTGGACGCAGCGACCATCGACCGCGTCGCACGCCTCACTGGCCGCCCCCCGCATCGCTTCCTCCGCCGCGGTCTCTTCTTCGCCCACCGGTATCGTTGCAAAATCATCATGTTCGCTTCTTTCCTTTTCCGGTGTGGTAGGAGGAATCGCTGACGATCCCTTTTGTATGGGCAGGGATTTCAACGAGATCCTTGACCTGTACGAGAAAGGCGAGAAGTTCTACCTATACACGGGGAGGGGCCCCTCGTCGGAGGCCCTGCACCTTGGCCACCTCGTCCCCTTCATGTTCACCAAGTAAGCAGGCCTGAAGCTTCAGCTCCTCTTTGTTGATTCACTGTGCTCTGTAACTGGGCAATGCTGCTGTCACAGCGAGGTAGTGGGGCCATATTTTTCGCTAGAATAGCCTGTGATGCGATGAGGTGTGAAGTTGTTCCCAATTTGTTTCCAGATCTAGAATCTAGTGAAACCTGTATGTTTCTGATGCTGAAGTCTTCCTTCATGCCTGTAGCCACACACATGCAGAGAGCATAATGCACAAAATTTGCACCAGGAAATTCATGCCTGTTTATGGTATTGTCAAAGACAACAAACTGACATAATATTACTGTATTATCCATAACGATCAAGCTTAAGTAACTTCACATCCCACTCATACAAAGTAGCATAACAGAAGGGGGCACTGCGCTATCATAGTCTGCTTCGGTGGTCGCCCTCGGTTCGAAATAGAGGTTATTTTTCATCTTGGCGGGGGCCTGTCTGGGTGCGTGGGTGTGTTTCCTCTTCTATTATCTGGATCTGTGCTTGAGTTGTTTTATCTGTCCATGGGCAGTTAAGAGTTTTATGTGAATTTGGCGTATATGCAGTATGGAACAATAATGAGGCCATTTGCCAAGTAAAAGATGGCATATCATCAATTACCTTATTTAGAAAAAAAAAATACTAGGTGGCACGATGAGGATGCTTACCATTTATCTTTCATGTTTAAGTAGACCATAAATACACTACAGCCCAAAATGCATTCTATACCCCCTAGCCTTTATGTAGCATCTACACGAACTAAACGACCATTTAATTCTTGCGCTGGGGTCCTGACTCCCATTTTTTATTTTGTAAGTAACCATGGGCAATGTTGATTAAGCATCAAGTTTTTTGTTCAGATATTTGCAGGATGCTTTTAAGGTGCCACTGGTAATACAGCTCACTGATGATGAGAAGTTCCTGTGGAAGAATTTGACTGTTAACGAAAGCAAAAGGCTTGCACGTGAAAATGCAAAAGACATCATAGCATGTGGCTTTGATGTTGAAAAGACTTTCATTTTCTCTGATTTTAATTTTGTTGGAGGGTAAGGTTACTCATTTTAATTGTAGTTCTGATTAATTTTTGACCTTGTAGCCATCTTGTTTCTGTTCAGATAACTCTGCCGCTAAGCAAGTGAGTATGCTGTTCGTGTCAGCTTTGCTTACTAGATGACAAATTAAGTCTTCTTTCCTTTCCTTGCAGTGCCTTTTATGAAAACATGGTTAAAGTTGCCAGATGTGTGACATATAATAAGGTGAGGCCTCTTCAGTTGAAAAGGAGAACGTCTACTCCCTCCGTCCCATAATATAAGATATTATTACATCCAATATACTCATATATTGGATGTAATAAGATCTTATATTATGTGATGGAGGGAGTACATTCCAAAATCGAGTCGCTTGCCTTCAAGCATTATCTTTCACCAATATAGTTTACTCTTGAATGACAGGTTGTAGGAATATTTGGATTCAGTCAAGAGGATCACATAGGAAAGATTAGCTTTCCTCCTGTGCAAGCAGTTCCGTCATTCCCTTCTTCATTTCCCCATCTCTTCTCTGGCATGGAACAACTACGTTGCCTGATCCCATGTGCAATAGACCAGGTATAAACATAACTTTTTGTATAATCATCTTGTCTAACATGATTGGTTTTATATCCTATCAATATGGATGTCTTTACCCCGCAAAAATAAATAAATATGGATGTCTTTATTATTACTATGCAAATATCATGAAGGCTCAGTTCTGTTGGCGGCTTCTAAAATAAGCTACCCCCTCCCCAGCTTATTTGGTTAACTGGTTTAGAAGCCTCAATGCATAGTATGGGGGCGGCTTCTAAAATAAACTGGGGAAGGTATGGCTTATGCCATAAGCTGCCAAAAGATCTGGGCCGAAAGCATGTCTGAATAATTTTGTCATAGATGCTGATCTGTTGGTAGATGTTTTTTTTTAACAAGCATCTGTTTGTCAATCGATTCATTTTCTATTCTGCCAGGATCCTTATTTCAGGATGACCCGTGACGTTGCCCCTAGAATTGGTTGTCAAAAGCCATCACTAACTGAATCCAGATTTTCCCCTGCTCTTCAGGTACATTTGTTTTTCTCAGGAATATGAATCCAGAAATTAATATCTTCACTGGACAGAAGTTCGAAAATCTTGGTCTTTACTCTTGTAAAAGTCTGAGTTGGTGGCAGTCCATTCACCCTTAGAGATTACCTCTTAAATTGCAAAAAATTATTACCATAATTATCATGCATTCTATGTAGTAGATAAATGTATCACAATATTTTTATTAGTTGATCCATTGATATATATTTTGAAATATATTTTTATTTGCACAAAGCTAGAGATTACTACGACAAGAGCGTTTAAACAACTCATGCAATAAAAAAGAACTTCTGTAGCAAATGCTTGAGCATTTAACTTCCGTAGCAACGCACGGGTATTTAGCTAGTGGCGATGAGACATGAGTTAATGCATGGATGCACAGTGGAGATCTTTGATGGTATGGAATTATCCATACAATGCCAGCCAGTTAGGTTGTATAGCAAAGTGATATCTTACACATGAAAATTTTCAATTGGAAGTATGCAAGCTTGTCCCTAGAATTCTTAATTGTGAAGTTACAAGTGCATCCCATATTTATGCATATGTTAACCAAGACTAACAAATGTAACTAACCTTTCTCTTTTATGGGATAAATGCAGTAGCTTTTACCGAGGGATAATTATACCCACGGTATGGCTGTACCAAAATACCTTGTGCAGGTCTATGCCTACGTATACTATGCCTTAGGGCCCACACGGGTAATCTGATTTAGTTTGGGTAAGTCACGGGTACTAGAAATCACATGCGGATATCTAAGGTATAAACAGGGCAGGCTTATCCCTAAGCTACTCCCTCCGTTTTCAAAAAGAGGGCGTGCATGTGGTTGCACGCAGACCAACACAAACCAGAGCGCACCAGTCATATGAATATTCACACCCCCAGCTCAACTCCTGATTGGAGATACGCCTTCCTTTTGGAGAAAGATGGGAAAAATTGGATGCCTTGTTTTCGGGACCGGAGGGAGTAGCTTGCAATGCAAGGCAGAAGCCAAATGTAGAAGGGTTTCCACCGCCTCAATACCCCTACATAAAGGGAGGAGAGCGCCCCGCATAAAAATCATTTCCACCGCCTCAATACACCACATAAACCCTAGAATTTGTTGGGTTGCTTCCCAGTCCGCCTATGGTCATTGTTGCACTCTTGTTCATCATATAATCAATACGCACAGGACGTAGGCTATTACCCAATCTGGGGGTCTGAACCGGTCTACACATCGGTGTTGTGGTGTTGACGTTGGCGTGAGGGTTCCTTGGAAACAAACAAATCTCATGATGCACATGCTGTAAGATCGCGATTATCAAATTGTCCACAAGCTTGTAATATTATGATAAACACAAGCCAGTTTAAAAGCTATGATATACACAATGGTAATGCACATCCTATAAAAGCGGCAGCACAGGCCACAAGCGGCAGCACAGCTCAACACTCCTGAGTCAAACTTCTTTAAGTTTGACCAAATTTATAGAAAAATATAGCAACATCTACAACACCAAAATTTCACTAAATCCGCCATGAAATAGATTTTCATAGTATATTATTTGGTATTGTAAATGTTGATATATTTCCTATAAACTTGTAACATGCTGTTATGTTACAGACCATTGTACATTACCATTGCTAATTATAAATGAAGAAGACTTACAGTAGGGGTTTTCCCTACTGTTTTTGGTCAAACTTTTTTTCCTATAAACTTGGTCAAACATAAAAAAGTTTGATTTAGGTTGAAACTATAACATTCTACAATTTTAAACGGAGGATATCTTGGATGCGATGAATTTTTAAGACACTACTTTACCAGTTGCTTATTTATATTTTACAGGGGGAGAGCACGAAAATGTCAGCTAGTGATCCAAATTCTGCGATATATGTGACAGATAGTGAAGAAAAAATAAAGATGAAGGTTTGTCGTGAGCATAACTTTGACCTGAGAAATATCTGCCGACAATTACATATCTTGAGCTAGTCCTTTTTTTTTGTGAAGTGGTTGCTAGCTTGAGCCAAAGATGAAACTGTGGACTGTGGGATTGTTCTATTATTTCACAGGCTTATCATTATTGTTATTCATTTTCCAGGTGAACAAATATGCTTTCTCAGGTGGCCAAGACTCAGCGGAACTCCAAAGAGAGCTTGGAGCTAACCTTGAGGTAAGCCCTTGTCCTGCTCTTGAGAACATTTTATTGGACAACACATTAGTGCAGATAGCAAGCTTTTTTTGCTTCTCCGATTGCCTGTATTGTACACCGCTTTCTGAGATGTATTGCTTGAGATGCAAAACTTAAACTAAATAAATAGTTTGAGTATATATACAGAAAAGATCTCAGTCCTACAGAATCTGCAGTTGGGAAGCGGTGTGCATACGATTTATTTGGTACTCCCTCCGTAAACAAATACTCACTCCGTCCCAAAATAAGTGTCGTGGTTTTAGTTAAAATGAGTCCAAATTCAAACTAAAACCATGACACTTACTTTGGAACGGAGGGAGTATAAGACATTTTAAACATTTCAATATGGACTACATACGGACTGAAATGAATGAACAATACACTAAAATGTGTCTATATACATCTGAATCAGAAAAGAGTTAAAACGTTTTATATTTATTTACGGAGGGAGTACTATACCTGTACGATTAGACAGCCTGCTAGTGATCTTACATGTGCTGGCCTACAATCTGAAATGAACGTCATCGTGACAAAGCATCATTCGCACCCCGTCTTATTCTTGTTTTTTTTAGAGTCTTATTCTTGTTTTGTTCCTGCAATATTCTTGTTGTGTACTGGGTTCCTTGAGCAAGACAAAACCAATCAGTGAATTATAATTGTGGTGTTCAGGTGGATGTCCCGATTAAGTACCTGAACTTTTTCCTTGAAGACGACCATGATCTCGAGCAGATAAAGAAGGTAATATTTCAAGTTATGCTACATATATGGATCAGTTTATTCGATATGTTTCCTCTACCTATTTTCCTCAACTAAATGTATGTTCTGAATCTCAACGTCAGGGTTACGGGGATGGAAGCCTGCTAACTGGTAAAGTGAAGAATCTTCTTGGTGACGTTCTATATGAGGTGGTTAAAAGACATACGAGAGCTAGAGCTCAAGTGACCGAGGAGGTAATGCAATTCATTGGATCTGTCATCTTGCACACTTCTGTACATTCTGAAGTACACAATAAGCACTGCGCGGCGCAATAATATTTAGTATCTTTGCGGCAAAAAATATATTTCGTATCCGCTGTGCTCACACGTAATTATATTATGCATATTTTGCACAGTAGTGAGCATGTATATGCAAGCACGTCCGACAGCATGGCTATAGTTTTTAACGAAATGCTCATCTCAGCAATATGCATCGATTTGACATATACGTAGTATTTCTTGTCTATTTAACGATTTCCTGCTTGTGCAGATGGTTGACGCCTTCATGGCTGCGAGACCTCTTCCCAATATGTTTGGCTGAGAATATTAGCAAAACAGGAATGCTACCAATGTAGTACAAGGTTTTATTTTTAGTTGGAGTAGTTTTTTTCATTTTTTCCAATGGCCTGACGTAGCAACGGTCCCAAGACGCCAATGATTTTAGCCATGATCAATTTCGAAGCAGAATAACGAAGTACTAATTCACTAGTCTCTTTTTGGTTGTGCAAAAACAAAGTTGACCTTCTTATCCAAGTATCTGACTGGACAAGATTCTTTGCCCCCAAAAAGAGCCAACCTCCTCCCTGAAGACTGGGCTTGGGCCCACAGGCACACAAAATCTTTGGCAAAACTGACTAGCATTTATCTCCATACACCTCACTCCTTCCATGTTTTTAAAACTAGAATTGCTTTTTTGAAACTGCACTCCCAACATTTTTTGTTTGCTGAGAAATCAGTTGACCATGTAGCAAGATCCCTTTGTGTTACTACTTGAGAAGCATGACAATTGCACAAGCTGACACTCTTGTACAGAGATATCAGAAATGTAACAGAAGGTTCCTGAAACTTACTTCCACTCACTATTATAATATGTTTAGGATATTTTCATATGTACTACTCCCTCCGTTCCTAAATATTTGTCTTTTTAAAGATTTCAAATGGAGTATCACATTCGGATGTATGTAGACATATTTTAGAGTGTAAAATTTTGAGAGAGAGGGAGGGAGGGGGAAGGGAGGGAGGGAGGGAGTATTTTAGAGTGTAAAATCTCGAGAGGGAGGGAGGGAGGGAGGGAGGGAGAGAGAGAGAGTCAGCGTATTGATTGACATAAAGAATGAAAAAAAATAACGGGAAAATGTACCTATAAGGCTCCAACAATATTGGATGAGGGGTCAATAAAATTTGTATGCGATCTGAAAATAATGTGGCGAGTGGTGTTATGAAACTTTAGAAAGCAAAATGTCCCACTTAAAGGCCAATTTTGAGAGTCAATGTTGTTGGATTCTTAGATACAACTCGCGACAGCTTCGATTTGAGTGGCCGTGGAGCCGAAGCAGTATGAGGGATATAATGCCTAAACAATGCGCAAAACTGGTTCAAGTTATAGAGACTGGTTGGAGCAACTCTAGCAGATCCCGTATCCCGCCGGCCCGCAAAACGCGTTTATAGTTCGGGGAAAACCGCTTTTGCGGGCTGGCTCGGACCGGCACAGATGCTGACCCCTCAAAAGGACCCGTATAAAAGGATATTCGCGGAATATACTTTTTTACGGGTCGGCTTTTGCGGGGTTTGTTGGCGTCGTATCTTATGAATCCGGTATCCCTTCTGCATCCCTGTATCCTGTCATCGCTGGCCGTCCGATCTAAATCCCCTGCCTCCTGTGCGTCGGCGCTTATTTTGCAGAAACACGCCCGCTTACATCTCATGTTTAGGCGTGAATTTTCCAGAAACCCCCAGCCGAAGCACTCTCTCTTAAAAAAATCCCTACCCCCAATCCCCAATCACGGCTGCGAACTGTATCCCAACGATGGCATGGCCGCCACGGCCACGAACACCATGTTCCAGCAACTACAACCTGCCACGAAGACTAGTGATAGGCGGCACCACCACGAAGACACGCCGGAGGCGGCCACCACATCCCAGCGGCGGTAACCTCTCAGGCAGAGATCCATGTGTGTTGACCGTTGCCTCTCAGGCGTGAAGCTCTCCCTCAACGGGCGCACCAAGATCTCCCCTGGTTGCGATGCGCAGTGCTCTCCCTCGATCTAGCTTGTTGCCATGGATCCCGGTCATTCCTCTGCCAGGAGCCCAGGACCAGGAGCCCAACGCGTGCATCCGTTGTCAACGATCTCTTTCCAGTTCTGACCACGACCCAAGACCAGCACATTTCGACAACCTGACAACTGCGACGACTACAGCGTGTGGATCAGTAGATGACCACTACCGTGACCATGTAGCTTTGTTATTTTTAGATGACCTCCTGTTGCCAATTTCAGTTTAATTGATCTCGTTTGGGTGTGTCAATCGAGCCTGAAAACGGGACTACAAAATTCAGAAAGAAGTGAATGCTTGTTGGTGAATGCAAAATTCAGAAAGTGAATGCTTGTTGTTGACTACAAATTCTGAACAAAACGACTGTTTAATTTCTTTTGTTGAATGCTATTGCTGAGATGTTACCTACGTGATTCACACTGCAAGTTCACATTATAAATTCTGAAGCTACATGTACACCCAACAAGCAACAATTGCAGTATACAACTCACAATCCACAGCAGATGGTCAATCTGCAAGTTCTATGCGTACATCAAACAAGAGCAGGTAAGATGCAGAGATGTGGATGCTCTGCAAGGAGGTTTCGGGCTATATTCGGCACCCACACGAGTCAGTAGCAGGCCGGCGCCATCAGGTGGAGGGGAGAGTGTAAATCAGAAGGTGAGGATGTTGCGGCCGCCAGGCGGCATCGGTGGTGTAGAGACTCGCTAGGAACTTGGACATGGCGATCCGGAACTGCCGAGGTTGTACAAGAACATCTTGACTGTGGCAACGGAGGACACAGACGGATTTTATGTGGGGACGCATCACGAGCGGTCGAGCGCTAACCTCGTCGCCGCCGGGAGAACTGGTTCTCCCGGCGGCGACCGCAACATCACATACAGGGATCCAGATCTTGATTCAACTTGGGATGTTTCAATCTATACAGGGGGTACTTTGCAAAGAAGAGGGCTGGAGCGGGCGCTTTAGTAGAAAATTTCATCAAACAGACTAGACACGCACGATCCAGATCGGGTGGCTGGAAACAAGAGGATGCACGGATTCACGAGGGATGCTGGATTCACCTGATACGACGCCGGGTTTGTTTGGACACCGCCCCATCGATCCGGAACAGAAAACGCTCAATTCTCGCATTTGACATAAGTTCCCACAAATAAGTTCAAATTCAAACAATATAACATAGTTTTACGCGCAAATAAAAGCCAGGTTCAGTACGAGAAACACAAAAGAGGGCCTTGCAAAAGTTACGGCCATGTCCGGCATCATTTTGGTCGATCTTCACTTCGCGCCATCGAGTCCATCTTGAAGTTCATCGGCACCATCGAATCCACCTCTGGCGCTTGTCCCAACTCCCGCACCGAAATCATCGACATTGCCACCATATGGAGTAGAGAAAACATCTCCGGAACTATAACACGGACCTGTCGAGTGGTAGGTGCGACATATGCCAACGGATGGCTTATCATTGTGGAAGCCAATAAGACATCGCCGGTGCCTGGAAACGAGATGAGGCGAAGACATGCATGCCGGCGGATCTTACCCAGGTTCGGGGCTCTCCGTGGAGATAACACCCCTAGTCCTGCTCTGCGGGGTCTCCGCATGATCACTAGATCAACAAATGGCTACAAGAGGCTCCTTGAGCTGTTTGGCGAGAGGAAGAAGAAAGGGCAAGGCTAGCTCTCCTCTCCTCTCAAAGTTGTGTCTAAAACTATCAAAGTCCAACCCTTTGCATGGGTGCCCTGGGGGGGGGGGTTATATAGGCCTACCCCCCAGGGGTACAATGGTAATCCGGCTGGGGGTGGGCCCTAGCCATCAGTGTCTACGTTCGCCGGCTTCTCCGCCGACCGCAGGGGCCCGCCGACTAGTGGGTCCCGCCAGCTGCCGGTTTCCTGGACGACAGGTAGGTCCCACTGCTTGGGGGTCTTGTCGGGGGCTGGTTATTGTTGCCTCACTCTTGATGACGAGGGCTTTGTCGAGGTAAGCATGGCTACAGTGCCGCCGCCTGGCGGGCTCTCACTGTAGCCTTACCTCGTCTTGTCTCCTTAATGGTGCGCATACTTTGAGGGAGGGAGCGAGCCGGCTGGTGAGAGCCGGCTACGTCCCAGGCCGACTAGGGGAAGCGTGGCCGCCTTCGGATGTCTCTCTGACTGAAGGGGCCCGCCGCCTGCGGGCCGTACTGACAGCCTGTCGTGGGTGACGTCATGGTCAGCATGGCAACAGTACCACGGCGGACGGGTCATGGCTACCCCGTACGGCGTACTGTAGCCATGCGTACTCCGGGATTCGGGGGTGGCAGGCTTTACTGTTGCCACGCCCCGTCCCATCTCCGTTATGTGGGTGCAAACTTTGAGGGTACGATGGCCGCCTGTCTGGGGCCGGCTTCTTGGAGTTGGCCATCTCGTGGCCGGCTTCTTGGAGTCGGCCCCCTCGCGGCTTTCTTCATGAGGGTTTCAGGGCCGGGCCGCCTTCCGGTAGTCGGCTTGTGGGATAGCCGGCCGGGGGAAGGCGGCCCCGTGTCTTGGGTGCTTGAAAGATCGATCGGCCTATTATTTTTTGAAGAGCCAGGGGGAACCGGCTAGGCTACCCGTGGTCATTTACTCCGACAGGACCGGCCGACGCGACCATTCTCCTCTTCAAGATTTCTCTCCTTGCCATATCATGCCATGTTTTAGTGAGGTCGTCCATGTCATCGCGGTTCATTGACATGATCTTGTTCTCTTCAGCGAGCAACAAAGACATGGATTTGTTTTCAGCGATGCGTGCTCTTCTCTCCTTAATGGCAGCTTTGCGGAGCCCCTCTTCCTTGAGCAATTGCCACTTTTCTTGCTTCTCTTTTGCCTTCTTCTCGGCCAACTCTTTCTTGATCTCCAACGACTTCAACAACATCAACTCATTTGATTGCACCATGGCATCAATCTTCTCCCTCAAGCTCGATGCTTCTTGCTCTCTCTTCATCTTCTCCTTAGTCTTCTTGTCGCCATCGGGCTTGTTCAAATTTCTTGGGCCATCATCATCCTCATCTTCATCCATGTTTACAAGCGAGCCTCTCTTCGGTGGAGATTCTTTGTCGATCAACTTCCACTTCTCGCACTTTTGGAGCAACTCCCAACAATGCTCTAGTTTGAAGAATTTGCCTTCCAAAGCTTTCATGTCTTTGTATCTATGTTGGGCAATCTTGTCCTACACAATGTTAAGAACAAACTGATGTAATCAATTCTCATGATGCAAATATGATTATGCACAGCTTGAACAAAGGCAAAACAAACTCACATAGTCGGATTTCACGGTACCACTTGGAGGTGCATTGCGTACTTGCTCCAAGCAAGCTGCCCAACGGCTGCACATAGGCTTGATGTTCTCCCAACGGCCTTGAAGAGACCGAAATGTGTGTGGAGTCCTATTGGGATACTTTGCATAATGCGGAAGTACTGATCTTCGATCCTTTGCCAATATCTCTTGGCGGTTTGAGAAGTACTCGTGCATGCATCAAGAGACACCGCACTCCATGCTTGGATCAAAGCTTGATCTTCCAAGATCATGTAGTTCTTCGATCTTTGGCTTTTCGCAGATTTTGATTGCGATTTCTCAAATGCTTCCGCTTTGATGTCCGCCAATTCGTCCTCACAACCATGATCATCCACGCCACCCTCCATTTCATTGTACTCGAATGCGAACGGGGCTTGATCAATGACAACGGTTGGTGTCCAACAAGTTCACGAACTCGACAGTTCCATTGTTTGAACCACCACTATATTGAACGATAACAAGTCACGAGCTAGCAAAAAATGGCGAAAACGAAAGGAAAGCACCATGAACGAAGACGCATACCTTCCGACCATTTCGTCGAACACCTCGCTTGCGGGGGGAGCAGCGCCGTTGGATGACATCGGCGGGGCACATCTTTCCGGGATGGAGTTCGAGGATGAAGGAGGCGCCTTGTTTGTAGGCGGATTCCTCTTCCTCTTGCCGACCGCGGCCTTGGTCACCTTCTCCGCCGCCGGCCGAGATCGCGCAACAGCGTTGGCGCCGGGAGCGCGAGCCTTGGCGGCGGGGGCTGCCGGATTCCCGCCCTGCACGACCACGTTGCCCTGCCGCTTGCGGGCAGGCGCGACGCTAGCTTGAGCGACGGCGGGGCCAACATGGCCGGCGACGAGATCCGCCCGAGGGGAAGGGGCATGCGCGACATCGACGGTGATGGGGGGCAGCTGGGAGTCGTCCATGGCGGCGAGGGACGGCCGCAGAGGATGCACCGGAGCGTGCGGCGGCGGGGCAATGGTGGCGGAGGGTGGGGGGAGCGGGAAAGGGCGCGCGGAAATGTCCCTCCCGCCAAATCTCGCTTCGGATAAGGGCTGAGCTCGGGTCGGCCTCCCAGCCCGTGAAACTAGAGGTTGGGGGAGAAGTTTTGTCGCGCCCCGCAAAAATATTTACGGGCCGGGGCGGGATGCGGGGTCTGATCAGGCAGGTTTTCCCGCCCCGACCCGCACTTTGGCGGTTATTTTGCGGGCCGGGGCGGGATGCGGGGTCTGCTAGAGTTGCTCTTAGATTTGATTTTTTTTCTGATTCCTTTTTCTTTTACAAGCCAAAATTAGAGAAGATTGGGCCACGGTCGTTGTCGTTGAACCCTTGAATATATCTAAACAATTGACATCAAATGTTATCATCTCGCACAATGAGGGAGACTACAAGAATCTAAGCTCTGTCGACTATATCCGGATGAATGAACTCGAGGAGGGTCGGGTGACTGAGGAATCGCACCATTCAAGCCTTTTTTTCATGCTATATTTATTGATGGAAGCGGAAGAAAAGGAAGAGAAACTTATCAGTTCGTTGTAGCCAACTTACCATTTCAATGAGAGGTAGAAGGAACGACCTGTACATTTTCGGAAAATTTGTAGATCACAAAATAATGTTGCTCATGTTATGGCAGCTCTAGGTCATAGTCATCAACGCACTGCTTGTTGGTTAGCAAACTCCCCAAAGGAGATTAGTATTATCATTTCAAATGATTGTAAGGCCCTGGTTGATTAAATGATATGCTTTCCCCCGCAAAAAAAGTACAATAGAAGTTATTGATACCGATTTAGGTGAGCAGCATAGTCTCAAGGAAGAAGTCCGTCTTGTTAGCGAGTAGTTCTTTTAGACGATTTTCACAAGCATACAGAGGAGAAAGAAAAACCAACCAATAGGGACAACTAACTACCGCCTATTGAATCCAGCAGTCATTTTGGTTGATATCCCTATGATAATTGGTAACTTTGCATTTCCAGTTGACTAGAGCCGGTGGAAACATTGGAATACATTGCATCGACCTGGGAGCATTAGCCCGTTGTTATGCCCATTCCTTGTTTAACTTTGCTATTTTTTCCTTTTCTACCCGTATCTTGAGCCCGAAACTCCCCAACAGATAAGACGGAATAAACTCGAAACTCCTCAAAAAAGACGGAATGAATAGTGGGTAAGGATGGCGGTTGAAGCGGATCCATTCCATCCTATGCCTCATTTGGAAACTCAAAGCCCGGAAGACAACCAAGAAAAAAGTGCCATCATCCACTCAAACGTCACGCTTAGAAGGACAACAACCCTAACATAAGCTTCTATGCAAGGACAAAAAACCATAACATAAACATCTAGCCGGAGCAAAGGCACCGGGGTTCCTCTTCGTGTCGCCTGCCGCCGGAATATGCAAAGGAGAGACGAATCCACGGGCTTGCCGTCAAAGTCTGAAAAGGAGAGTTTTGTCCTCATGAAGAAGGAAGAAAATCGCTTTGAGCATATATCAGATTATTCTACCTAAGCGAATCAACATGTGGTTAGATATGTGGTTAGATAGTTAACACATTCGTGTTAAAGTTGTAGACTTGACATTATGCTCGCATTATTCCTAGATAGCCCCATCGGTGTTAAAGTTGTATATTTGATGTTGTGATCACATTATTCCTGAATTTATTTCACATACTTTCAGCGATATTCGTATATTCGTTTAGTGTGAGGAGACATTCCAATCAACTGCGTCTGTAATGACTAAATCTTAAGATGCTATGCCGGCTCAGGGGTGGTCAAAGTATGTGTGTGTGCGTTTATAGAGGAGTGTGTATGGAAGCGACTTCGATTGTACTATGTTAAAAAAATTGTTCTATCTAATATAAAATCCCAAATGCTAGAAAGTGCAGCTGTGCTTTTCCGTCGTCGTGAGCGCACGCTGCCTTAGCCATCTGATTGAGGAGACTGAATTAAAACCAATCCAATTATGAAACTCACATAGAGGAACGAACATGCAGAAAAGCACCTGGTCCAGCGCGCGTCTTCACCCCGTGATTTCTCAGCAATAGCCCACGTGCATGCATTTATTTGGGCTTCAAAAAATTTGAAAAACTGTAACTTCTGATTCGAGCATCGGAATTCGAATCCGCTTTCATGGTTGTATTTCTCACGATGAGTTCTTCAAAACTAGATCCCATATGAGTATGTTTCGATGAACTTTTATTTTAGAGCAACTTTGGATGCTACGGCGACAACTTTAGTGCTATAGGAAAGCAACTTTTTGTTAGCGTGCATAATATGACTTCTATCATCGAAAATCAGTTCAAAGCTGGCTACCATGACTACCAAGTTAACTAGCTTCACCTCTAAGTTCCTACCATAGCTAGCAAGTATTCTACGATAACTAGTTTCGCCTCCAGGTAGGTAACCTAGTTTCCGAGGTAGGCTAACATTATCCTAAGTTGCTGCCATAATGTCACGCCCAATATGCGATCTTATCCGAGAGGAACTCGAAGGTCCCACCAAGGATAGAGCCGCATATTGAAACGCTTTTTCAAGGTGGATATCATTACATCGTACCATTACACAATAGTTGGGGATACATACAAAAGGCATACAATGACACATGAATACAACACCATCATACATAAGAGCAACATTCGACTATGGATGAAACACAAATAGAAGCTTAAATGACATCCACCCTGCTAGCCCAGGCTGCCGACCAGGAACCTATCCCCTGAATGAAGAAGCAGAAGAAGAACTCCAAAACAAGTAAACATCGCTCTCGTGTCATGATCATCGCATTACCTGTACCTGCAACTGTTGTTGTAGTAACCTGTGGGCCACGAGGACTCAGCAATCCCATTACCATGGGTATCAAGACTAGCAACGCTTAATGGGTATGGAATGGATAAGTGGTGAGGTTGCAGCAGCGACTAAGCAATGTATGGTGGCTAACTTACGAGTACAAGAATAAGATGAGAAGCTACGCAAATGGTCGCAAACTAGTAATGATCAATAAGTGATCCTGAACTACTTACGTTCAAACATAACCCCACCGTGTTCTCTTCTCGACCCACTCGAAAAGAGACCATCACGGTTACACACGCGGTTGGGTATTTTAATTCGAATCTGGTGTCAAGTTCGCTACAACCGGATATTAAAAACCTCCCATCTGCCACATAACCGCGGGCATGACTTTCAAAAGATCAAACCCTGCAAGGGTGTTCCAACTTAGCCCATTACAAGCTCACGATCTGCGGAGACAATCCTCCATCGCGGGACATCCGATCAGACTCGGGATCCTGGTGCACAAGACATTTCGACAATGGTAAAGCAAAACCAGCAAGACCACCTGAATGTGCCGACAAATCCCGATAGGAGCTGCACATATCTCGTTCTCAGGACACACCGGATGAGACATCCTACGAGTAAAACCAACCCTCGAGTTTCCCCGAGGTGGCCCCACAGTCTACTCGGTTCAGATCAACACTCAGAGGAGCACTGGCCCGGGGGGTTGATTATGAAATACTAGGGGTCCGGAGAAAATTCCCTGTTTAAGTTTTAGTTGTTATTAGGCAAATGGAAAACCAATGTTGGGCCTTGCTGGAAGAGTTTTATTCAAAGCAAACTGTCAAGAGGGCCCCATACCCCTCACCGTGTTAAGGACGCAAAATCAAGGAACATAACACCGGTATGACGGAAACTAGGGCGGCAAGAGTGGAAGAAAACACTAGGCAAAAGGCCAAGCCTTCCACCCTTTACCAAGTATATAGATGCATTAATTAAAATAAGAGATATTGTGATATCCCAAGATATCCATGTCCCAACATGGAACAAGCTGCAACCGCACCTGCAACTAGCAACACTATAAGAAGGGCTGAGCAAAGCGGTAACATAGCCAAACAACAGTTAGCTAGGAAGGGTGAAAAAGGTTAGAGGCTTTCATGGCAATTTGGGAGGCTTGATAAACAAGTGGTAGGTAGCACGACATAGCGATAGCATCGAGACAACTAGCATAGCAATGATATTGGTGAGATCCAGGGTAATGGTCATCTTACCTGAAATCCCGCTAGAAAGAAGAACGAGTCCATGAAGAAGACGAACGGGCGAAGACAAACCAAGCGTAGTCGAACGAATCCTCACGATCGCAACAAAACAGGAACTATCAAGAAGAAGCACAACCGGAAAGAAGCAAACAACATGGTAAACACACAACACATAAACATGGCATGATGCTCAACCAAGGATGATGCATGATAAGGCTACATGATGCTACTCATGTCAAGGGATGATGCATACAAGAACATCAGATCAAAGCAAGTTTACATGAGGCCGGAACAACATATAACAAATACGGTAAGTCCTCACATGCAAATTTCGAAATTGGTCCAGATCTGAATAAACCTTATGTTAGAGTTGTTAAACATCAAGTTAAGATGCACCATGATGATCTACATGAGATTCTAGTCAAGTTACATATAAAGTTCATTTAATTCGGAGCTACGGCCTAGAAGATATGAGCAAACAAGTTAAACATGACATTCATGCAAAATGCATTCAAACATCAAGCAAACACACTCAAATCATGGATGCAACATGATAATATGAAACTACATGCAATTGTAAGCAAGTTTCATATAGAGCATGCTCAAAACGGAGCAACGGTGCAACACATATACTCCAAACAAGTTCAAAGGACATGCTGTTCAAAACAGCAAGCAGGCACTTTGCAAACATCAAAACAACATGCTACAGGAAACATATGAGCACAAACTTGATATGCACTTGAAGTACAGATACGAAACTTCAAATATCATTAAGGTTCATGTTCATAGGAATCAAGATTAATCCAATATGATCAGTGCAAAATGCAACATTATAACACAGGAGCATATACATGAGCAGAGTTAATATGATGGCATGTTGGAGGCATGAAACAAAGATACTACAGCAACTATACATGGCAACTAAGGGCATGACATCAAATTATACATAACAAAAAGAAAATAATGTCAAAGCATCATGTACATATGGCTCATGGATTAGTGGTAACCAACAAGACAAGATTGAATGTGGAAACAGTTTCAGCAAGTGTAAAACAACCACATTATGATAGCATGTTTGCAATCATGGAACAGAGGCCTATGATATACAAAATTATCAAACATGGCATATGGTCAAAGAAATCATAGCATAATTCGAAACATATAATTGGAGCATCTCCAAAAAAGGCATAGATCTATTAATATCAAGCTCACAACATTGCGTCATAAAGTAAACAGAAAACTGAAACATTATATAGGCATGTTCATGGCAACGGAAACATAGTCTATAGGACATATATAGGGCATCAAAAGGCATGGCATGATAGATCATAACATGTACAACAAAACATGTCAACTAAGCATCTCTAGATTATGCATGGATTAAATGGTAGCATCAAGCAAACATGGTATCATGATATTACAGATTCAGCTAGACTAAACATCAACAGCAAGTAGCCCACTTCCCAAGCTTGTTGCACACATCACAGGGCATATCAAAAAAGATAGATTGCACCACAGAAAAGATGGCATGATTGTGCTACTAAAACATGTAGACATGATGCTCAAAAGAAAATCACACAAAAAGATATAAAAAGGACAAATAGGCAAGTTATAACAGTTTTCAGCAGTTAACAACAACATGCACTTTTACAACAGAGATTAAGACATCAAAGATGAACAGTAACATGCATGCAAACTACTCCATCATGAAGAGCACTCTGAGATGAACATTTTGACATATTAAATGCACAAATCGGAGAAACGAGCACCAAGTTATGACCATGCAAACATGTGCACATGAGATGATAATGCCAGGGACTTGGCCAAAATTCTACCTCGCGAAAAACAAGACGGGGAGATTCCGGGACGGAGGGATCCGGGGAGGGGCCGGTGTTTGGATCGCGGGCCTGGTGGATCTGGTCCACCCGACCGGATCCGACAAGGACTGTCGTGGTATTAAGTCTGACAGTAAGAGTAGGGGGTACGTATGAGGAGGCAAGGCCCTAGCTACGGCGAGGTTGTACACACAAGTTTACGAGTTCAGGCCCCTCTCGGAGGAGGTAAAAGCCCTACGTCTTGGAGCCCTGAGGCGGTCGACTGGAATATGGGTGTGTGTTACAAGGGATGCGAACCCTTGTCCCAGAGGAGGGGGTGGCTTATATAGAGTGCGCCAGGACCCCAGCCGTCCCCCGTTACAAGGTTCAATGTACATTAAGACAGGGCGTTACTGGTAACGGCAGCTATAAAGTGCCATTAATGATCTTTAAGACTACGGAGTGAACACCTGCCCATTGCCATCCTAAGTGACTCCAGGTCTTCTGTACTCCGAGTGATTTCTTATACGGTCAAATGACTTCATCTTGGTAGAGTGAAATTGGGGGTACCTGAGTGAGGTGACTGGTCGAGTGGATTGCACTCCATGGCTACTTCAGTCGGTATTTCTTGCTATACTTTGAGTGTCTTTGATTCTAGGGTAGTGACCTTGGGTAGGGCGTATAGGTCATGCCTATGACCCTACCCTAGGTCCATGTCATCGTCATTAGCCCCCAAATGGATTGAGGTCCGAGTGAAAAGAGAGTTGAAGTTGACCCTATCTTGACTCTTGCGCTTCATAAGCATTCTTACTGAGCTCGAGGTTCATGTTGAAACTTCGACTTCTTTTCAGTCGCCTTGATCGATTCAGAGGTCGTCGAATGAACTTATGTTGGCAATCTTCGAGTGTTGATATGGTGCAAATTCTTAGATGGGATTGGTTACTACGGTTCCCGGATCTCACAGGATTCAAAAATTTCGGGAAGCGCACGAGGAGGAGCACACTGCAGTAAACAAGACGGATAGACAGGGGCGCCTTGATTTCCGCGCCACCTTTTTCGCCACGTATCCGGTGCGTAACTATTGTGGGATTTGACAGGATCGCTCGGGCCCACGCATCAGCCACTCGGAAGCAGGACCATAAAAGGCGTCGAGACCGATGCATTTGCATAGTGCGCCCATTCCCCTTCTTCCTCTGCTTCTCCACCACGTCTTCCTCCACTCTCGACGTCGCCGCCCCGCCCGTCCACAGTCCGCCATAATGGTGAAGGACAAGACGGCGGCCCTGGAGCGCGCGAAGAAAGCGACGGCGACGACGAAGGGCAAGAAAACGAGTCGGGGATCGTCATCGAGGTCCGGGTTGCCGCCTGGCTGGATCCAGGGGGACTGGATTCAATCTACGCTCCGGCAAGAAGATCTGTCTGCTGCGAGCTTGATCACCGATGGGACTTGGAGGCTGCCGGGGGACGAGATCAAGCCTCAGCCGCGGGCCGGTGAGTGCGTCCTCCTCATGACCCACGTCGACCGTGGTTTCTCCTTGCCCCCGCATCCTTTCTTTCGGGGTTTTCTGAACTTTTTCGGTGCCCAGCTTCACCATTTCTCTCCCAGCACCATCACATACCTTGTTGCATTTGTTTCTCTGTGCGAAAACTTCTTGGGCTATAGATCGCACTGGGGTCTCTTCAAACATATCTTCACTTGTCGTTCTCAATATGTGAAGAAGTCAAATCCGACTGACGAGAGGACGCACGTGATTCAAATGTGCGGGGGTTTAGGGATTCAGATGAGGGTTAGGAGTACTTTTCCCCCTATGACACTTCCCGAGTCGGTTAGGGGTTGGCAGTCGACCTGGTTCTACTGCCAAGACATTTCGACCCCCGGTCAGTCGACTGGTCTTCCTCCCTTTACCCTAGGTCAAGTCCAGGTGCCTTCTTCACTGATCGTGTCTGCAGCGGAGAAAGTAGAGGCGAACATGCTAGTCGAGCGGGTAGTCCAGTTGGTCCTTCAGGGCGTGACTGACATGGATTTATTGAAAGTGTTTCTCAGTCGACGCATCCAGCCACTCCAAGCTCGTGATCATTCAATGTGGATGTATTCGGGTTCCAACGACACCGCTCGGGTCCACCCAGAGGAGGTCACCAATGAGACGGTGGCCCAATGACTGAAAGGCATTACTGGAAACAAAGGCAACCCCAGGGGGGCCAGGAGAGTCAACCCATTGGACGCCAAAAATCAGCCGGACAAAGGTCTGATCCTTATTACCGAGTGTCTTTCAATCTGACTTGCAACCATCCTTGAATTTGACTGATGTTTGTTCAACTTCTTGCCTTGCATATTTATATTGAGATGTATTCGATGCCGAACGGAGAGCAACCCAGGAGCAAGCCCAGGAGGGAGTGGAGAGCGCGGACTGGCAATCTCCCGATGATGATGATGATGAGGAAGAGAGTGATGAGTCAGACGATGAAGAGGAGGTCGACTCACCACCTCGCACAGAGCACCGATCCAAGCAGTCTCACAATCCAGCGGGTGGGCATAACAAGGCTGTGGCTCCAAGCACGCAAGTGCATAAGCGCACTCGGACTTCGACTCCGGAGCCGTCAGGAAATGTTGCCAAGCAGCCCAAGGTTGTCCCTTCAAAGCCTCGGAAGACCTTGCCCGGGATCAAGATGGACGTTCCCGTCGCTTCTGCGTGAGTGTTCTGTCTTTTTGTGTTTTACTGTCGACTCATACTTCTGCTCTGATCGAGTGGGTTACGATTTTTTAGTGCTGCAACTTCTGGGACCTCCATGGATATTGACAAGGCTCAGGATGATGAAGAGACTGAAGATGCGGCTACTTCCAAAGCGGGTACGATTCTGCAACCTTGTGCTTATTTAGTCGGTTGAATTGTCAGTCGACTAAGCTCTTATGGTTGCTTTTTGTGCATCCCCATGAGACGTCATTGAACTTCCAGAAGACAATGAAGAAGTGCCTCAAAAGAATACGGGAAGGAGGGGCAGGGCTTCAAGCAGGAGAACGCCTGTCGGCCAGGAGCCTCAGTCGACATCAGCACCGAAAATGGTGGTCCAGCGGTCCGGAAATCCGACTTGGGCCTCTGTTTCTTTTGCCAATCCTGTGTCGACTGGCCGTCCTTCGGTGTCGATTGCTCAAGTCTCCTCTTCGCCTGCGCAGCTCCATGCTTCAGATCTTGTGATTTCCCCGACTATACTACCATCGCTCTTTGCTGCTCATCATACCCCAGATGACCCGGCGGGTGCGGCCAAGGAAGCCATACTTCAAGAAGACCTTATGATGGAGCAGATGAAGGTGGTGCATGAGGCCAGCCAGGCTGCCTATAATGCCAGCTCTGCTCTGCACATTAATGTCAACATCAATTGATTTCCAACTGATCTTCCAATTTGACTTTTGCCCTGCTACGATATAGTAGTTGTAAGCTGCTGATTCATTGTCCGTAAGATGCCCCTAGATGAGTGTTTTGGAACCTTTTATGTGCATCTATCATGAGTCTGCACTTTACATCCAATCACCCACTGGATGTTTTAACTTATTGCTTAATAGTTCTTCCACTTGAGTCAACCAAGTTAGATCGAGTGTATCTCTGAATCAGTGGGGGCACGCAAAGTACACCCACTGGATGTAGTCCCCGAGACCGCTGTCGGATGTTTGATTCGGCGGGGGTCTTTGTCGAATGTATCTTCATTGTTCTTTCACTCGGCGGATAGTTTGATCCGAGTGGGTTCCAGACCAGTGGGGGCACGCAGAGTGCACCCACTGGGTGTAGTCCCCGAGACCACAGTCGACTGCGGGCAGTCGGCCGGGGTCTGAGAATCTATCTCTTTTTTTTGCATACTCACGCTGGGCAGACCGTGCTGAGTGGTAAACCGGACCAGTGGGGACACGCCAAGTGCACCCGCTGTGTGTAGTCCTCGAGACTACTGTTGAATGTTTGATTCTATAGTAGTCTTAGAACACTTTTTGCTGTGATTAACTTTTGTTTCTGTCGACTGACGTGTTGCTACGTCTTGAGCTTGCATTGGTTTTCCTTGAAGAGGAAAGTGTGATGCAGCAATAGTAGCGTAAGTATTTCCCTCAGTTTTTGAGAACCAAGGTACCAATCCAGTAGGAGGCTCCTCAAAAGTGCCACGCACCTACACAAACAAACAAAGAACTCGCAACCAACGCAATAAAGGGGTTGTCAATCCCTTCACGGCCACTTGCGAAAGTGAGATCTAAAAGAGATAGTAGGATAAGATAAATATATTTTTGGTATTTTATAGTATAGATGCAAAAAGTAAAGATGCAAATAAAAGTAGATTGGAAGCAAATATGATAAGAGATAGACCCGGGGGCCATAGGTTTCACTAGAGGCCTCTCTCAAGATAGCATAAGCATTACGGTGGGTGAACAAATTACTGTCGAGCAATTGATAGAAAAGCGAATAATTATGAGATTATTAAGTTCATAAGAACAGAGTAACGCCTTAAGCAAGATGACATGATGTAGGGGGATAAACTGAAGCAATATGATATAAACCCCATCTTTTTATCCTCGATGGCAACAATACAATACGTGCCTTGCAACCCTTTCTGTCACTGGGTAAGGACACCGCAAGATTGAACCCAAAGCTAAGCACTTCTCCCATGGCAAGAAAGATCAATCTAGTAGGCCAAACCAAACTGATAATTCTAAGGGACTTGTAAAGATAACTCAATCATACATAAAAGAATTTAGAGGAGATTCAAATATTTCTCATAGATAAACTTGATCATAAACCCACAATTCATCGGATCTCGACAAACACACCACAAAAAGAGTTTACATCGAATAGATCTCAACAAGAGAGGGGGAGAACATTGTATTGAGATCCAAAAAGAGAGAAGAAGCCATCTAGCTAATAACTATGGACCCGTAGGTCTGTGGTAAACTACTCACAACTCATCGGAGGGGCAAGGATGTTGATGTAGAGGCCCTCCGTGGTCGATTCCCCCTCTGGCAGAACACCGGCGAAGGCTCCAAGATGGGATCTCGCGGATACAGAAGGTTACGGTGGTGGAAATTGTGTTTCGGTTGCTCCCTGGATGTTTTTGGGGTACGTAGGCTTATATAGGAGGAAGAAGTACGTCCGTGGCTGCCCGAGGGGCCCACGAGACAGGGGGCGCGCCCTATAGGGGGGGGCCTCCTATCTCGTGGAGGCCTCGGCTACTTCTTGACTTGCACTCCAAGTCCTCTGGATCACGTTCGTTCCAAAAATCACGCTCCCTAAGGTTTCATCCCGTTTGGACTCCATTTGATATTCCTTTTCTTCGAAATACTGAAATAGGCAAAAAAACAACAATACGGGCTGGGCCTCCGGTTAGTAGGTTAGTCCCAAAAATGATATAAATGTGTCAAATAAAGCCCATAAACATCCAAAAGGGGTAATATAATAGCATGGAACAATAAAAAATTATAGATACGTTGGAGACGTATCAAGCATCCCCAAGCTTAATTCCTACTCTTCCTCGAGTAGGTAAATGATAAAAAAGAAATTTTTGATGTGGAATGCTACCTAGCATAATTCTCAATGTAATTTTCTTTATTGTGGCATGAACGTTCAGATCCAAATGATTCAAAATAAAAGCTTATAAAACATAAAAATAATAATGCTTCAAAGCATACTAACAAATAATCATGTCCTATCAAAATAGCATAGCCAAAGAAAGCTTATCCCTACAAAATCATATAGTTAGGCCATGCTTCATTTTCATTACACAAAATACTCCCATCATGCACAACCCCGATGACGAGCCGAGCAATTGTTTCATACTTTTTAACACGCTTCAACTTTTTCAACTCTTACGCAATACATGAGCGCAAGCCATGGACATAGCACTATGGTGGTGTATGGTGGTGGTTGTGAGGACAAAAAGGGAGAAGATAGTCTCACATCAACTAGGCGTATTAACGGGCTATGGAGATGCCCATCAATAGATATCAATGTGAGTGAGTAGGGATTGCCATGCAACAGATGCACTAGAGCTATAAATATATGAAAGCTCAACAAAAGAAACTAAGTGGGTGTGCATCCAACTCGCTTGCTCACGAAGACCTAGGGCATTTTGAGGAAGCCCATCATTGGAATATACAAGCCAAGTTCTATAATGAAAAATTCCCACTAGTATATGAAAGTGACAACATAGGAGACTCTCTATCATGAAGATCATGGTGCTACTTAAAAGCACAAGTGTGGAAAAAGAGATAGTAGCATTGTCCCTTCTCTCTTTTTCTCTCATTTTTTTCTATTTTTCTTTTCTTTTTCTTTTTCTTTTTTTTTCTTTGGCCTTTTTTTTGGCCTTTCTCTTTTTTTCCTTTTCTTTTTTTCTCCTTTTTTTTCTTTTTGTAAAGTTCAAAGTCTCATCCCGACTTGTGGGGGAATCATAGTCTTCATCATCCTTCCCTCACTAAGACAATGCTCTAATAATGAAGATCATCACACTTTTATTGATTTACAACTCAAGAATTACAACTCAAAGCTAGAACAAGATATGACTCTATATGAATGCCTCCGGCGGTGTACCGGGATATGCAATGAATCAAGAGCGACATGTATGAAAATTATGAAGGTGGCCTTGCCACAAATACGATGTCAACTACATGATCATGCAAAGAGCAATATGACAATGATGGAACGTGTCATAATAAACGGAACGGTGGAAATTTGCATGGCAATATATCTCGGAATGGCTATGGAAATGCCATAATAGGTAGGTACGGTGGCTGTTTTGAGGAAGGTAAATAAAGGGTTCATGATACTTGATGTCCCACAAGTATAGGGGATCTATCGTAGTCCTTCCAATAAGTAAGAGTGTCGAACCCAACGAGGAGCAGAAGGAAATGGTAAGCGGTTTTCAGTAAGGTTTTCTCTACAAGCACTGAAAAGTAGGTGATAGATAGTTTTGTGATAAGATAAATAGTAACGAGCAAAAAGTAAATAAAGTAAATAAAGTGCAGCAAGGTGGCCCAATCCTTTATGTAGCAAAGGATAAGCCTGGACAAATTCTAATAATGAAGAAGGAGCTCCCGAGGACACATTGGGAATTATCGTCAAGCTAGTTATCATCACGTTCATAAGATTCGCGTTCGGTACTTTGATAATTTGATATGTGGGTGGACCGGTACTTGGGTACTGCCCTAACTAGGACAAGCATCCCACTTATGATTAACCCCTATTGCAAGCATCCGCAACTACAAAAAGGAGTATTAAGGTAAACCTAACCATAGCATTAAACACATGGGTCCATATCAACCCCTAACGGAGCAACACATAAACTAGGGTTTAAGCTTCTGTCACTCTAGCAACCCATCATCTACTTATTACTTCCCCATGCCTTCCTCTAGGCCCAAATAATGGTGAAGTTTCATGTAGTCGACGTTCACATAACACCACTAGAGGAAAAGACAACATACATCTCATCAAAATATCGAACGAATACCAAATTCACATGACTACTAATAGCAAGACTTCACCCATGTCCTCAGGAACAAACGTAACTACTCACAAAGCATATTCATGTTCATAATCAGAGGGGTATTAATATGCATAAAGGATGTGAACATATGATCTTCCACCAAGTAAACCAAATAGCATCAACTACAAGGAGTAATCAACACTACTAGCAACCCACAGGTACCGATTTGTGGTTTTGATACAAGATTGGATACAAGAGATGAACTAGGGTTTTGAGAGGAGATGGTGCTGGTGAAGATGTTGATGGAGATTGACCCTCTCCCGATGAGAGGATCGTTGGTGATGACGTTGGTGATGATTTCCCCCTCTCGGAGGAAAGTGTCCCCGGTAGAACAGCTCCGCCAGAGCGCTAGATTCCGCCAAGGTTCCGCCTCGTGGCGGCGGAGTTTCGTCCCGTAAGCTTGCCCACGATTTTTTCCAGGGAAAAGTGATCATATAGCAGAAGATGGACGCCGGAGGCCCACCAGGGGGCCCAGGAGATAGGAGGCCGCGCCCTACAGGGGGGGGGGGCGCCCCCTATCTCCTGGACAGGGTGTGGGCCCCCTGGCCTATTTCTTTCGCTCATAACTTCTTAATAAATCCAAAAAGTTTTTTCGTGGAGTTTCAGGACTTTTGGAGTTGTGCAGAATAGGTTTCCAACGTTTGCTCCTTTTCCAGCCAGAATTCCAGCTGCCGGCGTTCCCCCTCTTCATGGTAAACCTTGTAAAATAAGAGAGAATAGCCATAAGTATTGAGATATAATGTGTAATAACAGCCCATAATGCAATAAATATTGATATAAAAGCATGATGCAAAATGGACGTATCAACTCCCCCAAGCTTAGACCTCGCTTGTCCTCAAGCGGAAGCCGAAATCGAAAAATATGTCCACATGTTTAGAGATAGAGCTGTCGATAAAAATAAAATACGAACATGAGGGCATCATGATCATTCTAATAATAGCAACATATATAGATTTTGTCATATGATTTCCTATACTCAAGTAATAAGCAATTCACAATGTCAAGTATGGTTCAAAATCTTCATTGGGAACTAACAAACTATAATCTCAGTCATTGAAGCAATTGCAATTTATCGTAACATCAGAAAGAGTCAATAATAGAATTTTTCAACAAGCTCACATACTCAACTATCTCGTAGTCTCCCATAGTGGTTAACACTCGCGCAATACTTGTGGTTATAGAGTTTCAGCCGGACACTGAGAAAGATAGGGGATTCTTGTGTTGCCTCCCAACGTATTCACCTTTAGGTGATGTCAACAATAATAGCCTATGCCAACTTAAATCCAATTGGATATATGTATCATGATCTTTCAAACACTAGGAGCTTGCCAAAGGATAAAATGAAAAGGGAAAGGTGAGGATCACCTTGACTCAAGCATAAAGTAAAACATAAAGTAAAAGATAGGCCCTTCGCAGAGGGAAGCAGAGGTTGTCATGCGCTTTTAGGGTTGGATACACAAAATCTTAATGCAAAAGAACGTCACTTTATATTGCCCCTTGTATGTGGACCTTTATTATGCAATCCATCGCTTTTATTACTTCCACAACAAGTTCGTACAAAGCTTATTTTCTCTGCACTAATAAGTCATGCATATTTAGAGAGCAATTTTTATTGCTTGCACCGAGGACAACTTACTTGAAGGATCTTACTCAATCCATAGGTAGGTATGGTGGACTCTCATGGCAAAACTGGGTTTAAGGATATTTGGAAGCACAAGTAGTATTTCTACTTGGTGCAAGGAATTTGGCTAGCATGAGGGGGAAAGGCAAGCTCAACATGTTTGGAAGGTCAATGACAATATACTTTAACTGAGATGTCGGAAAACACAAACCATTACGTTGTCTTCCTTGTCCAACGTCAACTCTTTTAGCATGTCATACCTAATGAGTGCTCCAAATTATAGAAAATGTCCAAGATAATATATTTATATGTGAACCCCTCTTTCCTTATCACTTCCTATTAATTGCAACGATGACCAACACTATGTTCATCAACTCTCAACAATTTTTATGCCTCATACTTTCTATGTGTGAAGTTATCACTATCCATAAGATCAATATGAACTCTGTTGTTATTTCTACTTTCTCAAGATCATAGAAACAAAGCAAAGCCCTTGACTCAACACTAATCTTTATTATAGATAGCACACGGACTCGATTACATAAAGAGATCACAATGCAAAACTCGAAACTACTTGATATCAAAAACTTCAAACTACTAGATCAAGATACTACTAAAAGGATCGAACTAAATAAAGCAGTAAAAATAGGAGTGTGATGGTGATACGATACCGGGGCACCTCCCCCAAGCTTGGCAGTTGCCAAGGGGAGTCCCATACCCATGTGACTATTTCTCCGGAGGTGGTGAAGTAGGAGTTGTTGATGATGTAGGCTTGCCGTCCGTCTTCCAAGGCATAGGCTCTCCATCATAAAAGGATGATCGAGTCTCCGGGATCCTCAAATCTGTAGCCAAACTCATTCGCTTGAATCTATATTCATACTCACAGTTCTGGTTTTGCAGGTCATAAATCTGGGCTTGGAGGTGCTCGATTTTCTCTTGAAGCTTGAAGATGGTCTCCCCAATGACTTTGGCATCCAGCTTGTGGTTGTTGGTGAACTCCATGATCATCATCTGGTTAGCGTTGAGTCCACGCTCCACCATCCCTTGACAATTGAAAACTTCTTGCTCCATGGCTTCGAGCTTTGTCTCCGTGCTCCCGGTACGCCTTGGTCCCTCCACATCGCGGATGTGCAGCACCCCCTCACGCATCTCAATGGTTTGAGGGTGATGCAGCACCTCCGTGAGATAGGGGTTGATAACCCTCTTGAAAAACTTGTCCTTGGGAGCACTTGGAGACGACATGATCCTCTAGATCTGAAACAGAAATAGCTCGAAACGAAAACAGAGGATATTTGCGTGATACGGTGGTCAAAACCTTCGGGAGTATATGTAATGAATTTTTACCGACCAAAATACATTACATACAAGAAAACGGAGTCCAGGAGGCACACGAGGTGCCCACGAGACAGGGGGCGCGCCCTACAGGGGGGGGGGGCTCCTCTCTCGTGGGAGCCTCGTGTCCCTTTCGGACTACTTCTTTCTTCCTAAAATTCTTAAATAATCCAAAACCGATAAAAATTGCCATTAGAGTTGTTTTGGAGTCGGTTTACCTACCGTACCACGTACCTATGCCTTTTCGGAGTCTGGAACTGGAAAGTGTCTCTTATGTATTCCTTAGGGGTTATGGTTTCAATAATATTAGTTTCAACATTGATAGGATTACCTGAAATATAATGTTTAATTCTTTGACCGTTTACCACTGAGGGAGTCCTGGATTAGGGGGTGTCCGGATGGCCGAACTATAGCCTTTGGCCGGACTCCTGGACTATGAAGATACAAGATTGACGACTTCGTCCCGTATCCGGATGGGACTTTCCTTGGCGTGGAAGGCAAGCTTGGCGATACGGATATGTAGATCTCCTACCATTGTAACCGACTCTGTGTAACCCTAACCCTCTTCGGTGCCTATATAAACCGGAGGGTTTTAGTCCGTAGGACAAACGACAATCATACCATAGGCTAGCTTCTAGGGTTTAGCCTCTCTGATCTCGTGGTAGATCTACTCTTGTACTACCCATATCATCAATATTAATCAAGCAGGAGTAGGGTTTTACCTCCATCGAGAGGGCCCGAACCTGGGTAAAAACATCGTGTCCCTTGTCTCCTGTTACCATCCGCCTAGACGCACAGTTCGGGACCCCCTACCCGAGATCCGCCGGTTTTGACACCGACATTGGTGCTTTCATTGAGAGTTCCTCTGTGCCGTCGCCATCACGAAGGATGCCTCATCCCGTCTTTAAAGACGGCACTATTGCTAAAGGAGCTTTGGCCATCGGCCAAACTCTCCGGCTAGGCGGTTTTCTTATGACTGCCTGTTCGGCCACTGCGCTGACGATGACTTATCGGGTCATCGAAAGCAATCTTCATGTTAACTCGAAACTCGCCGAGCAGTTAGATCCGATGGAGCTCTCTTCCTTAAACAAGCTCTTGGATCGCATCGCCGCCTTGGGAGTCGCTATAGACTACGATCAAATTGGGCCTAAACCCGATCTAAGAGAGATCAACTCTCCCCAGGTTACCCACCACCTTGCCGTGGTTGAGGAACAATACGGCGACCCTTCCTCTATTTTAAGGACTAGCTATGTCCGGATTCCTGATCCCTCCATGCCGGATTCCCGGGGAGGGGAGGACGTCACTCAAGCCCTGAACCTAAAGTCAGGCAATGGGCTAGATTCATTGGACAACATCCAAGAACCCAAGCTTCCAAGTTCGGAAACTTCTTGGCCCATGAGTCTTAGATTGGACGGGGTTTCGAATTTAATTACACCCGCCCACCCAAACATAAGCAATCTATCCCAAATCCGGCAAGAGCCCGCAGAAACAGTACACCATTACTAGGCCAGATTCCTCCTGGTCATGAACAGGATAAAGGATTGCCGTGAGGAGGACACAATTTCATTCTTCTGCAATAATTGCACGGACAAGGGAATCCTCAACGCCGTAAGTCGTCGTGAAATTACACGCTTCGCTGACTTGGTGTCCATAGTATGAAAGTACTGTGCGATTGAAAGCGCCTGGAAAACCGAAATCAATTTTTGGGACAATCCGACCCTGAATACAACCCCAGTCCAAAATAAAAGGGTGCATCATCGCCAGGCACCTGGGTTAAATACCAAAAAGCAAAAACCCTCTATAGGGCATGGAACCGTATTGGAAGGATGGCTCAATGGACCCTGCAAAATTCATAGTACAGAGGGCGCCACTCCAACTCATAGCCTTAGAGCATGTTGGATACTATGACAGGTGGCCAAAAGTGGCGAAGAGCTTCTAACTCCAGAGCACCAGCCCAAGGATACCAGTACGGTATTAACAGTCTTCGAGACTTTCGCATCAAATAATATGCGGAAATGAACACTCCACAGCCTTGCCGAAGTCTACCAAGTAGCAAGAATAAACCCATGGAGTGACACGGCTATTACCTTTAATGCCAGTGACGAACCTAAATTCCAAACAACCCGAGCACCAGCCGCATTGGTCCTCAGTCCAATAGTGGACGGCTTTCGCCTTACCAAGGTACTCATGGATGGTGGCAGCGGATTGAACCTCATTTATGAGGAAACCCTCGGAAAAATGGAAATAGACTGGAGCCGCATTGAGCGAAGCAGCACAACCTTTAGAGGAATAATCCCCAGTCGGGAAGCATGCTGTACAGGAAAAATCACACTGGATGTGGTGTTCGGCATGCCGGATAATTACAGGTCTGAGGAGGTCACGTTCCAAGTGGCCCCGTTCATCAGCGGATATAACGCTCTATTAGGGCGAGAGGCATTCACAATTTTTCAAGCTATACCCCATTACGGGTACATGAAGCTCAAAATGCCCGGGCCCAACGGAATCATCACTCTTGCTAGTGACCCGGACATAGCACTCCGCGCCGAAAACAAGACAGCCGCACTGGCCCTTGAGGCACTGTCTGAAGCCCTAGAGGCCGAGGAACTCACTGCGCTGCGCTCCACGGTGAACAGGGACGATGTGATACTCGATAAGAGATCCAAGTCCACCTCCTTCAAATAGTACACCATTACTGGGCCAGATCCAAGTCCACGATGAACCATGAAGGCTGGGGGAAGAAATCCCTTGGTTTGGAGCATCACTAACTCTCAGTGCGGGACGAAGCATCTCTCCCAATCTCCAGGCTGAGGGCTGGGAGGGCGAGAGGAGGAGCCGCGTCGACTGTCCATGATGGAATGGATTTCTGTCAGATGCGCTCTGATGAATGCTCGCGAAGGGAGGATGGTGTGATTCGGATCTAGATCCTCGTCTCCTTTATAGGCAGCTCATTTGCGCAGCTAGGGGGTAAATGTAAAAATACTCTGGCTTTTCGCATTCGTTCAACACATGGAAGATGGCCATTATTGGGTGTGGAAGCCAAGGAGCGCAATATTTACGAGAAGCCGGACGCTATTCAATAGGTACACAGGATTTGGAGAAGAACCCGCCTTGCAATGCCGAAGACAATCTACGCGCCCGACTCATCGCCATTGAAGCTTGGTTCGGGGGCTACTGAGGGAGTCCTGGATTAGGGGGTGTCCGGATGGCCGGACTATAGCCTTTGGCCGGACTCCTGGACTATGAAGATACAAGATTGAAGACTTTGTCCCGTGTCCGGATGGGACTTTCCTTGGCGTGGAAGGCAAGCTTGGCGATACGGATATGTAGATCTCCTACCATTGTAACCGACTCTGTGTAACCCTAACCCTCTTTGGTGCCTATATAAACCGGAGGGTTTTAGTCCATAGGACGAACGACAATCATACCATAGGCTAGCTTCTAGGGTTTAGCCTCTATGATCTCGTGGTAGATCTACTCTTGTACTACCCATATCATCAATATTAATCAAGCAGGAGTAGGGTTTTACCTCCATCAAGAGGGCCCGAACCTGGGTAAAAACATCGTGTCCCTTGTCTCCTGTTACCATCCGCCTAGACGCACAGTTCGGGACCCCCTACCCGAGATCCGCCGGTTTTGACACCGACAACCACCCTCGGATTTGTGCCTTCAAAGTTGTTGATTTTTATAGCACCAGAACGATAGACCTCCTCGATAACGTAGGGACCTTCCCATTTTGAGATAAGTTTTCCTGCAAAAAATTTTAAACGAGAGTTGAATAATAACACATAATCTCCTACATTAAACTCACACTTTTGTATCCTCTTATCATGCCAGCGTTTAAATTTTTCTTTGAAAATCTTGGCATTCTCATAAGCTTGGGTTCTCCATTCATCAAGTGAGCTAATATCAAACAACCTCTTCTCACCGGCAAGTTTGAAGTCATAATTGAGCTCCTTAATAGCCCAATATGCTTTATGTTCAAGTTCAAGAGGTAAATGACATGCTTTTCCATAAACCATCTTATATGGAGACATACCCATAGGATTTTTGTATGCAGCTCTATAGGCCCATAATGCATCATCAAGTTTTTTGGACCAATTCTTTCTAGATCTATTCACAGTCTTTTGCAAAATTAATTTGAGCTCTCTATTGCTCAACTCTACTTGACCACTAGACTGCGGGTGATAAGGAGATGCGATTCTATGATTGACATCATACTTAGGAAGCATCTTATGGAAAGCACCATGAATAAAATGTGAACCACCATCAGTCATAAGATATCTAGGGACTCCAAACCTCGAAAAAATAACTTCTTTAAGCATTTTAATAGAAGTGTTATGATCAGCCCTACTAGTTGGAATAGCTTCTACCCACTTAGTAACGTAATCAACAGCAACTAAAATATGTGTATAACCATTGGAGGCTAGAAAAGGTCCCATATAATCAAAGCCCCAAACATCAAAAGGTTCAATAACAAGAGAATAATTCATAGGCATTTCTTGACATCTACTAATGTTACCTATTCTTTGACATTCATCACAAGATAAGACAAA
This sequence comes from Triticum aestivum, assembly GCF_018294505.1. NCBI lineage: Eukaryota > Viridiplantae > Streptophyta > Magnoliopsida > Poales > Poaceae > Triticum > Triticum aestivum. The sequence continues at coordinate 225,486,755 of NC_057813.1, read as the reverse complement.
CTTACGAGCATCTTTGAAGAGAGTAGGACAATAAAAACCAGATTGTAGTACCTTGTGTGCAGTTCTATCTCCAGCGTGGTGCCCTCCATAGGATTCAGAGTGACACTTGCGTAGGATTTGTTCCTGTTCATGCTCAGGCACACAACGTCTAATAATACCATCTACTCCTTCCTTATAAAGGAGTGGATCATCCCAGAAGTAATGTCTTAAATCATAAATTCTTTTGCTGGTATGTGAAACTAGGCGGTATATATTTAGCAACAATGTAATTAGCATAATCAGCATACCAAGGAGCAGTACGAGAAGCATTGACAACCGCTAATTGTTCATCGGGAAAGCTATCATTAATAGGCAGTGGGTCATCAAGAACATTCTCTAACCTAGACAAGTTGTCTGCAATGGGGTTCTCAGCTCCCTTTCTATCAATAATATGCAAATCAAATTCTTAGAGCAAGAGAACCCATCTAATGAGTCTAGGCTTAGCATCTTTCTTTCCCATAAGATATTTAATAGCAACATGATCAGTGTGAATAGTAACTTTGGAATCAACAATATAAGGTCTAAACTTATCACATGCAAACAGAACTGCTAAGAACTCTTTTTCAGTAGTAGCATAATTTCTCTGGGAAGTATCAAGAGTCTTACTAGCATACTGGATAACATTCAATTTCTTATCGACTCTTTGCCCTAAAACAGCACCTATAGCATAATCACTAGCATCGCACATAATTTCAAAAGGTAAATTCCAATCAGGTGGCTGAACAATAGGTGTAGTGATCAAATCTTTCTTAAGTGTTTCAAATGCTTCTACACAATCATCATCAAAGACAAAAGGAATAACTTTTTGCAATAAATTTGTTAGAGGCCTAGAGATTTTAGAAAAGTCCTTAATGAACCTCCTATAATAACCGGCATGACCAAGGAAACTTCTTATACCTTTTATGTCCTTGGGACATGGCATCTTTTCAATAGCATCAACTTTGGCTTTATCAACTTCAGTACCTCTCTCGAAGATCTTGTGCCCCAAGACAATGCCCTCATTAACCATAAAGTGACACTTTTCCCAATTCAGGATGAGACTAGTGTCTTCGCATCTCTGCAAAACTCGACCAAGGTTGCTCAAACAATCATCAAAAGAGGATCCATAGACGGAGAAGTCATCCATGAATACCTCACAAATCTTTTCACAAAAAATCAGAAAATATAGCCATCATGCATCTTTGAAAGGTAGCAGGTGCATTACATAAACCAAAAGGCATACGTCTATAAGCAAAAGTACCAAAAGGCCAAGTAAAGGTAGTTTTAGATTGATCCTTTGCTGACATAGGAATTTGAGAGAAACCAGAATAACCATCTAGAAAGCAAAAATGTGTGTGTTTGGATAGCCTTTCTAGCATTTGATCAATAAAAGGTAAAGGGTAATGATCTTTCTTAGTAGCTTTATTTAACTTACAGAAATCAATTACCATCCTATAACCTGTAATAATTCTTTGCGGGATCAATTCATCTTTATCATTAGGAACAACGGTAATACCTCCCTTTTTAGGGACACAATGGACAGGGCTTACCCATTCACTATCAGCAACGGGATAAATAATACCTGCCTCAAGGAGCTTTAGAATCTCCTTTCTTACCACTTCCTTCATTTTGGGATTTAATCGTCTTTGAGGATCTCTAACTGGTTTGGCATCTTTCTCCACTGAAATTTTGTGTTGACATAATGTGGGACTAATGCCCTTAAGATCATCCAGAGTATATCCAATAGCAGCCCGGTGTTTCTTCAGAGTTTTCAATAATCTTTCTTCTTCTTTCTCTGAAAGGTTAGCACTAATAATAACAAGATATATTTCTTTTTCATCAAGATAAGCATACTTAAGATTATCAGGTAATGGTCTGAGTTCAAAAACGGGATCACCCTTGGGTGGAGGGGGATCCCCAAGAATTTCAACGGGAAGGTTATGTTTCAGCATAGGTTCTTGTTTAAGGAACACTTCATCTATTTCTTCCCTTTCCTTCATAAACATATCGTTTTCATGGTCTAGCAAATATTGTTCTAACGGATCAGTTGGAGGAACAGCAATGGAAGCAAGACCAATAATTTCATCCTTACTAGATGGTTCCCTTTCGCGAGGTTGTCTACTAAACTTGGCAAAACTAAACTCATGAGACATACCATCTATGCCAACGGTGACAATATTCCTTTCATAATTAATCTTGGCACTAGCCGTGTTCAAGAATGGTCTACCAAAAATAATGGGACAAAAATCATCTTGTGGGGAGGCAAGAACAAGAAAATCAGCAGGGTATTTAACCTTCCCGCACAAAACTTCAACATCTCTAACAATCCCAATAGGTTTAATGGTATCCCTATTAGCAAGCTTAATAGTAACATCAATGTCTTCTAATTCAACAGGTGCAATATCGTGAATAATTTCTTTATAAAGATCATAAGGTATTACACTAGCACTAGCACCTATATCACATAAGCCATGATAACAATGATCTCCTATTTTAACAGAAATAACAGGCGTGCCTATAACAGGTCTACGTGTCTTAGTATCAGGTCTAGCAATATTAGCAGTCTCACCCAAGAAAGAAATAACATGCCCATCTAAATCCTCGTCCAAGAGATCTTTAACCATAGCAATACTAGGTTCAATATTAATTTGTTCAGGAGGTGTATAGGTCCTAGTATTACTCTTACGAACAACAGTCGAAGCTTTAGCGTGATCTTTTATTCTAACAGGAAAAGGAGGTTTTTCAACATAAGCAGTAGGAATAATGGGATCACTATATGTAATAATCTTTTCTTCGACTGTAATAGGTGCAACTACTTTCACTTCAGCAGGAGGGTTATATTTAAACCACTTCTCTTTAGGGAGATCAACGTGAGTAGCAAAAGTTTCACAAAAAGTAGCTACCATCTCAGAGTCAAGTCCATACTTAGAGCTAAATCCACGAAAAGCATCGGTATCCATAAAAGATTTAACACAATCGAACTTAGGTGTCATACCTGACTCCTTACCATCGTCGGAACCCCAATCTTCAGAGTTGCGTTTAATTCTTTCCAATAAGTCCCATGTGAAATTAATAGTCTTCAGCATATAAGAACCAGCACAGGAAGTATCGAGCAGGTTGCGATTATCGAGAGAAAGCCGAGCATAAAAATTCTGAATAATCATTTCCCGAGAGAGCTCATGATTGGGGCTTGAATAGAACATTGATTTAAGCCTCCCCCAAGCTTGAGCGATGCTTTCTCCTTCACGAGGCCAGAAATTATATATGTAATTATGATCACGATGAACAAGATGCATAGGATAGAACTTCTGGTGAAATTCCAACTTCAATCGCTTATAATTCCAACTTCTGGTGAAATTCCAACCTCAAGAGCGATGGAGCCTGTACAACGGGCCTCCACACCTGGTATAATACCTTTAAAGGTGGTTTGAGTGGGCTTGATTATCGAAAGATTGATACCTATCTTGCGCACTGTGTCCTGATACAGCAGGTTTAGACTGCTGCCTCTGTCCATGAGGACTCGTGTGAGGTGGAACCCGTCAATTATTGGGTCGAGGACTAGTGCGGCTGAATTGCCCTGATTGGTATTGGTCGTATGGTCCGTATGATCGAAAGTGATCGGCCATAGTTTATATTGTGGGGCGACTGGCTCCGTTAAGTCGACATCCTTAAAAGTGTATGTCCGTTCCCGTTTGGGGATGTGGACAGTGTTTATCATATTCACCGTTTTGATTTGCGGGGGAAATCTCCTTTGCCCTCCTTTGTTTGGTGATCTGGGCTCCTCGTCATCATCATCGCTTTGAGACCCTTTCTCCTTGTTTGCAGCACCTGAACTTCCGGCTTGTTTGAAGACCGGCCCAACATTCTCTGTTGGTATGATTGGCTAGTGTTCCCGGGGTGCCATGAATTTGGCATGGATGATCGAGTATGCGGTCCAAACTGGACAGGCCCGAATTGTCCTTTTGAAATGGCTTTTTCCGCTGACCGGACTTAGAGCCACTGAATCCGGCATTGACTGCCGTGTCTTCGGCGTTATCGCCCTTTTTGCGACGCTTGTGTTTATTGCGTTGGGGCTTGCCGTTGCTACCCCTGGCCTCTGATGTGCCAGGATTGCTTGCTGTGTTGTTACTTCGAGCCAACCAGCTATCTTCGCCCGCACAAAAGCGGGTCATGAGTGTCGTGAGGGGTGCCATGGACTTCGGTTTTTCTTGGCCGAGATGTCGGGCAAGCCACTCGTCACAGATATTGTGCTTAAAGGCCGCTAGGGCTTCGACATCCGGACAGTCGACAATTTGGTTCTTTTTAGTTAGGAACTGAGTCCAGAATTTCCTGGCTGACTCTCCGGGCTGTTGGGTTATGTGACTTAAATTGTCAGCGTCCGGTGGTCGCGTATATGTGCCCTGGAAGTTATCCAGGAATGCGTCTGCCAGGTTCTCCCAACTTCCGATGGAGTTTGCCGGCAAGCTATTCAGCCAATGCCGAGCAGGTCCCTTAAGTTTTAATGGGAGGTACTTGATGGCATGTAGAGAGCCATGTGAATGTGGCAAAAAAAATCTTCTATCCATACCGCGGGGTCTGTAGTCCCGTCGTAAGGCTCGATATTTATGAGCTTAAACCCTTCTGGGAATTCATGATCCATTATTTTGTCCGTGAAGCACAAGGGGTGTGCGGCGCCTCTGTGCCGGGCTACATCATGACGCAGTTCAAATGAGTCTGCTCTGCTGTATTCGGCCCAGCCGGATTTGTTTTTAGTATATCTGGCTTGACGGTCATAGTCACACGTTGGGGTGCGCCCCCGTGATCCGTAGATCGATCTAGACTGTCCTGCTTTGTTTTTCAATTTGTCTCGCAGGTCATGCGTGGAGCCCCGGGCCTTTGTGTTTTTGCTTGCTTGGCGCCGGGATGCGTGCTGGACTTCGGGCTAATACGCCGCTTTGTATTGACCATGAGGTGGCCGGTCAGCCGCATCGTGGGCTGGTAGTGTAGGCTTTAATGCCTCCTCCTCGACTTGAGGTAGCAGCCTGCGCTTTGGGTAAGTTTTGGTTGGGCGCTCGAGTCTGTATTCCTCGGCTGCTAGGACCTCAGTCCATCTATCAGTTAGCAGATCTTGATCAGCTTGAAGCTGTTGCTGCTTTTTCTTTAGGCTTTTCGCAGTGGCTATAAGCCGGCGCTTGAAGCGCTCCTGCTCGACGGGATCCTCGGGCACGATGAATTCTTCGTCGCCAAGGCTCACTTCATCTTCGGAGAGGGGCATGTAATTGTCATCCTCGGATTCTCCATCTGTTGCCTGTTCCCTAGGGCTAGCTTGCCCATCCTCCCGCTCGGCCTGCTCGAAGCCTCGCTGGGCGGGATTGTTTTCGTCTTCGGCACCATTCGGATTGCTACTGTTGGGGAACGTAGTAATTTCAAAAAATTTCCTACGCACATGCAAGATCATGGTGATGCATAGCAACGAGAGGGGAGAGTGTTGTCCACGTACCCTCGTAGACCAAAAGCGGAAGCATTAGAACAACGCGGTTGATGTAGTCATACGTCTTCACGTCCCGACCGATCAAGCACCGAAACTACGACACCTCCGAGTTCTAGCACACGTTCAGCTTGATGACGATCCCCGGACTCCGATCCAGCAGAATGTCGGGGAAGAGTTCCATCAGCATGACGGCGTGGTGACGATCCTGCCGTCGCATAGCTTCGCCTAAGCGCCGCTACAATATTATCTACGACTATGGTGGAGGGGGGCACCGCACACGGCTAAGAGATCCAGAGATCAATTGTTGTGTCTAGAGGTGCCCCCCTGTGTAACGCCCCGGATTCGATGCGCCAGGTGTCCGCCAGTTATTCGTCGTTGTTGCCATGTCATTTGCTTGCGTGTTGCACTTTGCCATGTCATCATATGCATTTCATATCATGTCATCATGTGCATCTCATTTGGCATACGTGTTCGTTTCTTGCATCTGAGCATTTTTCCCCGTTGTTCGTTTTGCAATCCGGCACTCCTATGTCATCCGGCGTCCCCTTCTCGCCTCTCTTCGTGAGTGGGTGTTAAACTTTCTCGGAATGGCCCGAGGTTTGCCAAGCGGCCTTGGTATAGCACCGGTAGACCGCCTATCAAGTTTCGTGCCATTTGGAGCTCGTTTGATACTCCAACGGTTAACCGGGTAACAGCAAAGCCCTCTTTGTGTTGCAGCCCAACACCCCTTCCAAAGTGGCCCAAAACCCATCTAACTCCCCTCCATGCTCTCGGTCGTTCGATCACGATCGCGTGGCCGAAAACCGCTCCTCATTTGGACTCTCCTAGCTCCCTCTACCTATAAATATGTGCACCCCTCCTCTAATTCCGGGTCCAAACCCTAGCGTCTCCCTCCTCGCGCCGCCGGACACGTCCGTCCGCGCTGGACATGTCCCCCGGACACGTCCCTTCATACAATCAACGCCCGCCACATCACCCTCGCCGCCTCCTGGGCCAATCGTCGCTCGCCACCTCAGCCCGGGCCGCGCAGCCCCACATCGCCGTCGACCGCGCGGGCCCGCGAGCCCGTCCGCGGCCCTCCCGGCCTGATGCGGCGCCCCACCGCGCCCGCCGCCGCACCCGTCGGCTCCGCGAGCCGCCGGCCTCGCGCCGCGCCGCCACGTGCCCCTGCCGCCGCCCCACCGCCGCCGGCAGCCGTCCCCGCCGCCTCGCCGGCAGCTCCTCCCGCTCCGCCGCTGGGCCCGTGCCCCGCGCGCCCGCGCCCCGCCGCCGCCGAGCGGGTGCCCCGGCCTCCGCGCTCTACCTCGCCGCCCGGGGCGTCCCGCCCTCGTCGCCGGCGTCCCGTCGCCGCGCCGGAGGAGCTCCGCCGCCCCGCGAGCCTCGCTCCTCCTCGTCGGCTCCGGCCGGATCCGGTCGAGGAGCGACCGGATCCAGCCATCCCCGGCGCCCCTCCGTCCTCCCGTGCCTGCTCCGGCCCCCTCCTCGTCGGAGTTCGCCGCCACCTCGCCGGAGTTTTGCCGGATCTGGAGGTGGGATCAGATCCACCCGCACGACGATCCAAACGGCCTCCCCGCGCTCGGATCCCTCCGTCCCGGATCTTCTCCGTCCCATTTTTCGTGAGGGTATAATTCCACTAAGTCTCAGTATTTGCACATTATCATGCCATGTTTGACCTGCTGTATCTCTGCATCCGTAGCTCTGTTTTGCGCGTGTAATATGTCAAATTGTTCGCCTCTACGAGTACTTCATTTCATTCCATTGCATCATTTTCATTTGAGCTCATCTTGATGCCCGAAATGCTGTTGGAAGAGTGCATGTTGATGTTAATCTGCTGAAACTGTTATAACTTGCTCATTTGTCATTTTTGCCATGGTTGATGTGTGCATCCTATGAGGTTGATGTCTACATCTGTTTTGATCTATGCTATACCATCTTTCCAGGGGTGTATGCCATGTATTTTGTGATCAATGTGGTGACTAGCACAAGCATGCAAACTAGGCTTCGTGATATTGCTAATTTTGGTCCCTGTTCTACTGTTATTTTGATGCCATGTAAACTTGATGCTACAGAGAGATCCATGCATATTTTGAGATACTTCAGTAAGGGTGTTTTGAACATATGGTTGTTGTCTATCCATCCCTGCCCTTGGTTGCAATTGTGGAGTAGTCTAGCAAGTCATTTGAGTGCTCTACTTTTGCTTCAAAATGTTTCCTGGCAGATTGTTTACATGTTATTCAATTTGGCCAAGCTTGTTATAGTTGATCCTTGCATGCTATGGACTTGTTCTTGAGTTGGTGTGTTTCACAAACATGTCTTCTTGATGATGCTATGCTTATCTTGTCATGCAATGACTTGTGGTGAGTGAATCGAGTTTGTTAAGTAGTGTACTTGCTGTTACTGTTTTGCTAGGCTGAATCTATTATTTCGTGATGCTATATAAACATGTTGCTACTAATCATTCTATGCATAATCTGGATATGTTCTATAAACATGTTTTGATCTACATGGCATCCTCTAACAATCCATGCCTCTGGTTGCATTTATAGCTTGCTGTAGATTGTTCATATCTTGCTCCAAAGTTGCTTCATAATGTTGCTGTCAGCCTGTTTACATTAAGTTCAATGTTTCCATGATTGTTTCCTAGTGATGCATGCACCCTATGACCTTGCTCTTGCCATGCTTAACTTCACAAACATGCCTTCTTACTGTTGGGTGCCTTGCCATGCCATGTATTTCTCTGTAGTGAGTGGTTCAAGCTCACCAACATGCCTACTTATTGTTATTCCTGCCATGTATGAATCTGTCATATAACTTGCCATGTTTACATGGGTGCCATCATATTTTCTGTTCCCTTTTGGCTCATGGTCAGTAAGGGATTTTTGATCTATGCAATTAGTAGATTCATTCCATGCCATTGTTTTCCATGATAAGTTCCTGTAACATGTTGTTTGCTTGCTCTAAACATTGCAACCTGATATTATTTCTGCAAAGTCTGAAACTGTTATTATTTGCAATCTTACCATGTGTTTTGGAGCATGTTCTAGTTGTTTCTGGAGATAGCTCAGTGTTCATGTTTTGTTATGCTTTACCAGTACTTCATGACCATGCCTTTTGTTATTACGTTGAGATGCTGTAGCATGTTGTTTTGATGCTTGTAAGATGCCTAGTTGCTGTTTTGGGCAGATTGTTGTTATGACTTGTATAGTGTGTGTGTGTTGAACCGTTGCTCTGTTTTGAGTGTTCTCTATATGAAACTTGCGTGATTTTGCATGTAGCTTCATATTATCATGTTGCATCCTTGTTTTGGTGTGCTTGCTTGATGTTTGTATGCATTTTGCACCAATGCCATGCTTAACTTGTTTTGCTCATATCTTCTAGGTTGTAGCTCCGAATCTAATGAACTTTATATGTAACTTGACTAGAATTTCGTGTAGATACTCTTGGTGCTCTTTAACTTGCTGTTTAACAACTTGAACATAAGGTTTATTCAGATCTGGACCAATTTCGAAATTTGCATATGAGGACTTACCGGAATTGTTATATGTTGTTTCCGGCCTCATTTAAACTTGCTTTGATGTGTTGTTCTTGTTTGCATTATTTCTTGCCATGAGTAGCTTCATGTAGCTTGGTCATGCATCATGCTTGTTGTGCATCATGCCTTGTTCATGTGTGGTGTGTTTACCTATGTTGTGTGCTTCTTCTTGTTAGTTCCTGTTTCGTTGCGATCGTTCGTCTACGGTTGGTTCGGCTTCATCCGTTCGTCTTCTTCATGGACTCGTTCTTCTTCCTTGCGGGATTTCAGGCAAGATGACCGCTACCCTGGATCTCACTACTATCATTGCTATGCTAGTTGCTTCGTTCTATCGCTTTGCTGCGCTACCTATTACCTGTTTATCAAGCCTCCCATATTGCCATGAACCTCTAACCTTTGACACCTTTCCTATGCAAACCGTTGTTTGGCTATGTAACCGCTTTTGCTCAGCCCCTCTTATAGCGTTGCTAGTTGCAGGTGAAGTTGAAGATTTCTCCATGGTGGACAGGGTTTATGTTGGGATATCACAATATCTCTTATATTATTAATGCATCTATATATTTGGTAAAGGGTGGAAGGCTCGGCCTTATGCCTAGTGTTTTGTTCCACTCTTGCCGCCCTAGTTTCCGTCATACCGGTGTTATGTTCCCGGATTTTGTGTTCCTAACGCGGTCAGGTGATTTATGGGACCCCCCTGACAGTTCTCTTTGAATAAAACTTGTCCAGCAAGGCCCAACCTTGGTTTTACCATTTGCCTCACCACCACCTACTTTTCCCTAGGGAGTCGCTCTCTCGAGGTCATCTTTATTATAGCCCCCCCCGGCCAATGCTTGTCTAAGTGTTGGTCCAAACTAGAGCACCGTGCGGGACCATTCCTTGGCAACTTGGATTCGTCGGTACCTGTACGCTTAGCTTATCCGGTGTTGCCCTGACAACGAGATATGTGCAGCTCCTATCAGGATGTCGGCGCATCGGGCGGTCTTCCTGGTCTTGTTTTACCATTGTCGAAATGTCTTGTAAACCGGGATTCCGAGACTGATCGGGTCTTCCTGGGAGAAGGTCTATTCCTTCGTTGATCGTGAGAGCTTGTCATGGGCTAAGTTGGGACACCCCTGCAGGGTATAAACTTTTGAGAGCCATGCCCGCGATTATGTGGCAGATGAGAATTTGTTAATGTCCGGTTGTAGATAACTTGACACCTGATCCGAATTAAAACGCATCAACCGCGTGTGTAGCCGTGATGGTCTCTTCTCAGCGGAGTCCGGGAAGTGAACACGGTTTCTGTGTTATGTTTGACGTAAGTAGGTGTTCAGGATCACCTCTTGATCATTGCTAGCTTTACGACCATTTCGCTTGTTCTCTTCTCGCTCTTATTTGCGTTGGTTAGCCACCATACTTGCTTAGCCGCTGCTGCAACCTCACCACTTTACCCCTTCCTTTCCCTTTAAGCTTTGCTAGTCTTGATACCCATGGTAATGGGATTGCTGAGTCCTCGTGGCTCACAGATTACTACAACAACAGTTGCAGGTACAGGTTTGCGATGATCATGACGCGAGAGCGATGTTTGCTTGTTTTGGAGTTCGTCTTCTGCTTCTTCTTCGTTCAGGGGATAGGTTCCAGGTCGGCAGCCTGGGCTAGCAGGGTGGATATTGTTTGAGTTTCTGTTTATGATTCATCCGTAGTCGGATGTTGTTCTTGTATGATGTGATGTTGTATTCATGTGGCATTGTATGCCTTATATATGTATCCCCATCTATTTATGTAATGTTGATGTAATGATATCCACCTTGCAAAAGCGTTTCAATATGCGGGTCTATCCTTGGTGGGACCTTCGAGTTCCTCTTGGATAGGGTCGCATATTGGGCGTGACAAGTTGGTATCAGAGCCTCGACCGACCTTAGGAGCCCCCTTGATTGATCGTGTAGTTTGGTCGTTGTTGAGTCTAGAAGAAAACTGTTTTCGGAGTCTAGTTATATCGGAGAGTAGGAATTCTTTTTACTCCTCAGCCCCCTTCGTCGCTCCGGTGAGGAATCTTGACGTAGGTGTTTTGAATTACTCCTCTTCCCATTCAAATTTTTCTTTAGGATCACGTGGTTAGTTTCGTGAGTTGTCCATCCTCTTTTATCCGGTGCATTTCTCGTCATGTTGACTCGAGTCTCTTCATTTTTGCCAAGTTCAATCCTCAGCTCTTTTCGATTGATGTTGTTTCTCTGTCCGAAATTGTCCTTGTTTTTCCCACCCACCCATCCTTTTTCTTCTTGGAACCGGAGTCCGTAATCGAGTATTCATCCTACTCGTGCGAAGTCTTTGCTTTCTTTCCTCAATGATTTCAACTGGTATTTCCTCTCGAAATTATTCGTCGGTTTCCCCTTCCAGTTGCCTGTTTTTTTTCCGCCCTCCCACCCTTTTTCTTCCCGGAGTCTGTCTCTCTCTCGACCATCAACTTCATTCGTGTGGAGCCTCTTCGGTCTTCCCTTAATTATTTCAACCGGTGAATTCTCTTTTGTTAACATTCTTCATCCCTTCCTTTTTCCGGTGGATTCGATTCAAGTTTTTCGGGTTGTTCATATTCTTTTTCCTCGGCTCAAGTGTTTTTCCTTGCTCGTTCGTCTCTCGCCAGTTTATCCTTCCGGAGTGCTCAAGACATCTCAGGAGATTCGTCTATATTCCAATTAATTCGAGGGTGTCACCTCATTCAAATATTCAATTGTTCCGGTGCATCATCTATCTGTTCAACAATCCTTTTCCAACGGTGTTTTTCTTCAGTGGGCCCTAACCCATAGGTCTTTGCCCAGGATCTTACCTGACTCTTCTAATTATTCCGGAGCCATTCCTATTTCTTTTCAAGTCTGACGTAAGAATGGTTTCCATTGGTCACATGCCTTCTCCAAGATCTCGTTCAAATTCTTTTCATTGTTGGACTAACCTCTTTGCTTTTCATTCTCCCGGAGTATCTCAGTAATTTTGGTGGTGTTTCTCGTCGTCATTTGAAGACCGAAGAAGAGTTTTTCCTCTAAATCTGCCCGTTCTCCCGGAGATTCACGGTGCTAGCTCGACGTTATCCTATCAAATTGTTTCAAGTCATGCAAATTCTTTTCATCTATCCGGAGCATTTCAGGAGTTGCTTTCTCTCTCAATCATCCGGAGGCCATCTTTTCGGAAGATTTCTTCATTACAAGTTTTCAGATTCATTCTCTAATTATTCTATATCTGTGCCCTTTCGTTCGTCTCAATATTCTACCGGTGCTTCGTTCAAGTGTCCTTCAATCAGTTCGCGATCTCTTTGTTCTTTTGCATCTAAATTCCATCAAGCATATTGGTTCTTCTAATTCTTCCCGGTGATTCATTCTCTTTCATCAGTCAATTTTGAATTCTTACGGTGGTTCGTTCAAGACTCCTTTTCATTTGTAATCCATTTGTTCTTTTCAATACTACCGGTGGTTCATGAAGACCTTCTCAAGTTTGCGATATGTCACTTCTCAATCCTTTTTTTCAAGAAGAATAAGTAGCATGCTAAATCCATTGCTTGTCATCAATTTAATTTGATGAAGGATAAGCATACAATAAATCTTATTCTTATTTCCTCCAAGTGATTAATCCTTTTCTTCGGAGTTTGTTCTTGTTGAATAAATTCTAATGCAAGTGTTTCCATCTTTTGTTTTCCGGAGTTCAATTCCCTCGGCCATCTCGTTGGTACCCCCATCTAAATCATCGCAAGGCTCATCTTATTCTTTCATCCTTCATTCTATCTCATCATCCTTTTGTCACCGGAGTTCTTATGGTGGTTCATCATAATTTAATTCATTCTTCAAGAGTTAATCAAGTACCATTCCATCCTCTCAAGTTAGTTCTAATCCTCCCATTTTCAGCCGGAGTGCTGCCTAAATCCTTTCAGTCTTATTCGTTCCTTTTCTCATTCTAACCACTCTGGTTAGAACGAGTGGTTTCATAGTCTATCTGATTCCGTGAGTTTGCGATTCTCGTCATTCTCGTCGTTCCTCTCGTCTTCTCGAGTGCTCTCGATTCATTGCTTCTTCTCTTGAGTTCTTGCTTCACCTCTTCCTTTTTCCCTTCTGTCTCGGTCCTAAGATCTCGGGACGAGATCTCTTGTTAGTGGAGGAGAGATGTAACGCCCCGGATTCGATGTGCCAGGTGTCCGCCAGTTATTCGTCGTTGTTGCCATGTCATTTGCTTGCGTGTTGCACTTTGCCATGTCATCATATGCATTTCATATCATGTCATCATGTGCATCTCATTTGGCATACGTGTTCGTTTCTTGCATCTGAGCATTTTTCCCCGTTGTTCGTTTTGCAATCCGGCACTCCTATGTCATCCGGCGTCCCCTTCTCGCCTCTCTTCGTGAGTGGGTGTTAAACTTTCTCAGAATGGCCAGAGGTTCGCCAAGCGGCCTTGGTATAGCACCGGTAGACCGCCTGTCAAGTTTTGTGCCATTTGGAGCTCGTTTGATACTCCAACGGTTAACCGGGTAACCGCAAATCCCTCTTTGTGTTGCAGCCCAACACCCCTTCCAAAGTGGCCCAAAACCCATCTAACTCCCCTCCACGCTCTCGGTCGTTCGATCACGATCGCGTGGCCGAAAACCGCTCCTCATTTGGACTCTCCTAGCTCCCTCTACCTATAAATATGTGCACCCCTCCTCTAATCCTGGGTCCAAACCCTAGCGTCTCCCTCCTCGCGCCGCCGGACACGTCCGTCTGCGCCGGACATGTCCGCCGGACACGTCCCTTCATCCAATAGACGCCCGCCACATCACCCTCGCCGCCTCCTGGGCCAATCGTCGCTCGCCACCTCAGCCCGGGCCGCGCAGCCCCACATCGCCGCCGACCGCGCGGGCCCGCGAGCCCGTCCGCGGCCCTCCCGGCCCGGTGCGGCGCGCCGCCGCGCCCGTCGGCTCCGCGAGCCGCCGGCCTCGCGCCGCGCCGCCGCGCGCCCTGGCGCCGCCCCGCCGCCGCCGGCAGCCATCCCCGCCGCCTTGTCGGCAGCTCCTCCCGCTCTGCCGCTGGGCCCGTGCCCCGCGCGCCCGCGCCCCGCCGCCGCCGAGCGGGTGCCCCGGCCTCCGCGCTCTACCTCGCCGCCCGGGGCGTCCCGCCCTCGTCGCCGGCGTCCCGTCGCTGCGCCGGAGGAGCTTCGCCGCCCCGCGAGCCTCGCTGCTCCTCGTCGGCCCCGTCCGGATCCGGTCGAGGAGCGACCGGATCCAGCCATCCCCGGCGCCCCTCTGTCCTCCCGTGCCTGCTCCGGCCCCCTCCTCGCCGGAGTTCGCCGCCACCTCGCCGGAGTTTCGCAGAATCTGGAGGTGGGATCAGATCCACCCGCGCGACGATCCAAACGGCCTCCCCGCGCCCGGATCCCTCCGTCCCGGATCTTCTCCGTCCCATTTTTCGCGAGGGTATAATTCCACCAAGTCTCAGTATTTGCACATTATCATGCCTTGTTTGACCTGCTGTATCTCTGCATTCGTAGCTCCGTTTAGCGCGTGTAATATGTCAAATTGTTCGCTTCAACGAGTACTTCATTTCATTCCATTGCATCATTTTCATTTGAGCTCATCTTGATGCCCGAAATGCTATTGGAAGAGTGCATGTTGATGTTAATCTGCTGAAACTGTTATAACTTGCTCATTTGTCATTTTTGCCATGGTTGATGTGTGCATCCTATGAGGTTGATGTCTACATGTGTTTTGATCTATGCTATGCCATCTTTCCAGGGGTGTATGCCATGTATTTTGTGATCAATGTGGTGACTAGCACAAGCATGCAAACTAGGCTTCGTGATATTGCTGATTTTGGTCCCTGTTCTGCTGTTATTTTGATGCCATGTAAATTTGATGCTACAGAGAGATCCATGCATATTTTGAGATACTTCAGTAAGGGTGTTTTGAACATATGGTTGTTGTCTATCCATCCCTGCCCTTGGTTGCAATTGTGGAGTAGTCTAGCATGTCATTTGAGTGCTCTACTTTTGCTTCAAAATGTTTCCTGACAGATTGTTTACATGTTATTCAATTTGGCCAAGCTTGTTATAGTTGATCCTTGCATGCTATGGATTTGTTCTTGAGTTGGTTTGTTTCACAAACATGTCTTCTTGATGATGCTATGCTTATCTTGTCATGCAATGACTTGTGGTGAGTGAATCGAGTTTGTTAAGTAGTGTACTTGCTGTTACTGTTTTGCTAGGCTGAATCTGTTATTTCGTGATGCTATATAAACATGTTGCTACTAATCATTCTATGCATAATCTGGATATGTTCTATAAACATGTTTTGATCTACATGGCATCCTCTAACCATCCATGCCTCTGGTTGCATTTATATCTTGCTGTAGATTGTTCATATCTTGCTCCAAAGTTGCTTCATAATGTTGTTGTCAGCCTGTTTACATTAAGTTCAATGTTTCCATGATTGTTTCCTAGTGATCCATGCACCCTATGACCTTGCTCTTGCCATGCTTAACTTCATAAACATGCCTTATTACTGTTGGGTGCCTTGGCATGCCATGTATTGCTCTGTAGTGAGTGGTTCAAGCTCACCAACATGCCTACTTATTGTTGTTCCTGCCATGTATGAATCTGTCATATAACTTGCCATGTTTACATGGGTGCCATCATATTTTCTGTGCCCTTTTGGCTCATGGGCAGTAAGGGTTTTTTTATCTATGCAATTAGTAGATTCATGCCATGCCTTTGTTTTCCATGATAAGTTCCTGTAACATGTTGTTTGCTTGCTCTAAACATTGCAACCTGATGTTATTTCTGCAAAGTCTGAAACTGTTATTATTTGCAATCTTACCATGTGTTTTGGAGCATGTTCTAGTTGTTTCTGGAGATAGCTCAGTGTTCATGTTTTGTTACGCTTTACCAGTATTTCATGACCATGCCTTTTGTTATTACGTTGAGATGCTGTAGCATGTTGTTTTGATGCTTGTAAGATGCCTAGTTGCTGTTTTGGGCAGATTGTTGTTATGACTTGTATAGTGTGTGTGTGTTGAACCGTTGCTCCGTTTTGAGTGTGCTCTATATGAAACTTGCGTGATTTTGCATGTAGCTTCATATTATCATGTTGCATCCTTGTTTTGATGTGCTTGCTTGATGTTTGTATGCATTTTGCACCAATGCCATGCTTAACTTGTTTTGCTCATATTTTCTAGGCCGTAGCTCCGAATCTAATGAACTTTATATGTAACTTGACTAGAATTTCATGTAGATCCTCCTAGTGCTCTTTAACTTGCTGTTTAACAACTTGAACATAAGGTTTATTCAGATCTGGACCAATTTCGAAATTTGCATATGAGGACTTACCGGAATTGTTATATGTTGTTTCCGGCCTCATTTAAACTTGCTTTGATGTGTTGTTCTTGTTTGCATTATCTCTTGCCATGAGTAGCTTCATGTAGCTTGGTCATGCATCATGCTTGTTGTGCATCATGCCTTGTTCATGTGTGGTGTGTTTACCTATGTTGTGTGCTTCTTCTTGTTAGTTCCTGTTTCGTTGCGATCGTTCGTCTACGGTTGGTTCGGCTTCATCCGTTCGTCTTCTTCATGGACTCGTTCTTCTTCCTTGCGGGATTTCAGGCAAGATGACCGCTACCCTGGATCTCACTACTATCATTGCTATGCTGCGCTACCTATTACCTGTTTATCAAGCCTCCCATATTGCCATGAACCTCTAACCTTTGACACCTTTCCTATGCAAACCGTTGTTTGGCTATGTAACCGCTTTTGCTCAGCCCCTCTTATAGCGTTGCTAGTTGCAGGTGAAGTTGAAGATTTCTCCATGGTGGACAGGGTTTATGTTGGGATATCACAATATCTCTTATATTATTAATGCATCTATATATTTGGTAAAGGATGGAAGGCCCGGCCTTATGCCTGGTGTTTTGTTCCACTCTTGCCGCCCTAGTTTCCGTCATACCGGTGTTATGTTCCCAGATTTTGCATTCCTAACGCGGTCGGGTGATTTATGGGACCCCCCTGATAATTCGCTTTGAATAAAACTTGTCCAGCAAGGCCCAACCTTGGTTTTACCATTTGCCTCACCACCACCTACTTTTCCCTTGGGAGTCGCTCTCTCGAGGGTCATCTTTATTATAGCCCCCCCGGGCCAATGCTTGTCTAAGTGTTGGTCCAAACTAGAGCACCGTGCGGGACCATTCCTTGGCAACTTGGATTCGTCAGTACCTGTACGCTTAGCTTATCCGGTGTTGCCCTGAGAACGAGATATGTGCAGCTCCTATCGGGATGTCGGCGCATCGGGCGGTCTTGCTGGTCTTGTTTTACCATTGTCGAAATGTCTTGTAAACCGGGATTCCGAGACTGATCGGGTCTTCCTGGGAGAAGGTCTATTCCTTCGTTGATCGCGAGAGCTTGTCATGGGCTAAGTTGGGACACCCCTGCAGGGTATAAACTTTCGAGAGCCGTGCCCGCGGTTATGTGGCAGATGGGAATTTGTTAATGTCCGGTTGTACATAACTTGACACCTGATCCGAATTAAAACGCATCAACCGCGTGTGTAGCCGTGATGGTCTCTTCTCGGTGGAGTCCGGGAAGTGAACACGGTTTCTGTGTTATGTTTGACGTAAGTAGGTGTTCAGGATCACCTCTTGATCATTGCTAGCTTCACGACCATTCCGCTTGTTCTCTTCTCGCTCTTATTTGCGTTGGTTAGCCACCATACTTGCTTAGCCGCTGCTGCAACCTCACCACTTTACCCCTTCCTTTCCCTTTAAGCTTTGCTAGTCTTGATACCCATGGTAATGGGATTGCTGAGTCCTCGTGGCTCACAGATTACTACAACAACAGTTGCAGGTACAGGTTTGCGATGATCATGACGCGAGAGCGATGTTTGCTTGTTTTGGAGTTCGTCTTCTGCTTCTTCTTCGTTCAGGGGATAGGTTCCAGGTCGGCAGCCTGGGATAGCAGGGTGGATATTGTTTGAGTTTCTGTTTATGACTAGCAGAACCTGGATGCTCATATTGGCTCCTACATATTCTACGAAGATCTTTATCGGTCAAACCGCATAACAACATACGTTGTTCCCTTTGTCATCGGTATGTTACTTGCCCGAGATTCGATCATCGGTATCCAATACCTAGTTCAATCTCGTTACTGGCAAGTCTCTTTACTCGTTACGTAATGCCTCATTCCGTAACTAACTATTTAGCTACATTGCTTGCAAGGTTTATCTTGATGTGCATTACCGAGAGGGCCTAGAGATACCTCTCCGACAATCGGAGTGACAAAACCTAATCTCGAAATGCGCCAACTCAACATGTACCTTTGGAGACACCTGTAGAGCTCCGTTATAATCACCCAGTTACATTGTGACGTTTGGTAGCACACAAAGTGTTCCTCCGATAAACGGGGGTTGCATAATCTCATAGTTATAGGAACTTTGTATAAGTCATGAAGAAAGCAATTAGCAACATACCAAACGATCAAGTGCTAAGCTAACGGAATGGGTCAAGTCAATCACATCATTCTCCTAATGATGTGATCCCGTTAATCAAATGACAACACATGCCTATGGTTAGGAAACATAACCATCTTTGATTAATGAGCTAGTCAAGTAGAGGCATACTAGTGACATTAAGTTTGTCTATGTATTCACACATGTATCATGTTTCCGGTTAATACAATTATATCATGAATAATAAACATTTATCATGATATGAGGAAATAAATAATAACTTTATTATTGCCTCTAGGGCATATTTCCTTCAGTCTACCACTTGCACTAGATTACACAGTAATGATTCTAACACCCATGGAGTCTTGGTGATGATCATGTTTTGCTCGTGGAAGAGGCTTAGTCAACGGGTCTGCAACATTTAGATCCGTATGTGTCTTGCAAATCTCTATGTCTCCCACCTGGACTTGGTCCCGGATGGAATTGAAGCGTCTATTGATGTGCTTGGTCCTCTTGTGAAATCTGGATTCGTTTGCCATGGCAATTGCACTAGTATTGTCACAGAAGATCTTCATTGGTCCCGATGCACTAGGTATGACACCTAGATCGGAAATGAACTCCTTCATCCAGACTCCTTCATTTGCTGCTTCCGAAGAAGCTATGTACTCCGCTTCGCATGTAGATCCCGCCACGATGCTTTGTTTAGAACTGCACCAACTGATAGCTCCACCGTTCAATATAAACACGTATCCGGTTTGCGATTTAGAATCGTCCAGATCAGTGTCAAAGCTTGCATCGACGTAACCATTTACGGCTAGCTCTTTGTCATCTCCATAAACGAGAAACATATCCTTAGTCCTTTTCAGGTATTTCAGGATATTCTTGACCGCTGTCCAGTGATCCACTCTTGGATTACTTTGGTACCTCCCTGCCAAACTTATTGCTAAGCATACATCTGGTCTGGTACACAACATTGCATACATGATAGAGCCTATGGCTGAAGCATAGGGAACATCTTCCATTTTCTCTCTATCTTCTGTTGTGGTCGGGCATTGAGTCTGACTCAACTTCACACCTTGTAATACAGGCAAGAACCCTTTCTTTGCCTGATCCATTTTGAACTTTTTCAAAACTTTATCAAGGTATGTGCTTTGTGAAAGTCCAATTAAGCATCTAGATCTATCTCTATAGATCTTGATGCCCAATATGTATGCGGCTACACCGAGGTCTTTCATCGAAAAACTTTTATTCAAGTATCCCTTTATGCAATCCAGAAATTCTATATCATTTCCAATTAACAATATGTCATCTACATATAATATTAGAAATGCTATAGAGCTCCCACTCACTTTCTTGTAAATACAGGCTTCTCCAAAAGTCTGTATAAAACCATATGCTTTGATCACACTATCAAAGCGTTTATTCCAACTCTGAGATGCTTGCACCAGTCCATAAATGGATCGCTGGAGCTTGCACACTTTGTTAGCACCTTTTGGATCGACAAAACCTTCCGGCTGCATCATATACAACTCTTCTTCCAGAAATCCATTCAGGAATGCAGTTTTGACATCCATTTGCCAAATTACATAATCATAAAATGCCGCAATTGCTAACATGATTCGTACAGACTTAAGCATCGCTACGGGTGAGAAAGTCTCATCGTAGTCAACCCCTTGAACTTGTCGAAAACCTTTCGCAACAAGTCGAGCTTTGTAGACAGTTATATTACCATCAGCACCAGTCTCTTCTTGAAGATCCATTTATTCTCGATGGCTTGCCGATCATTAGGCAAGTCAACCAAAGTCCATACTTTGTTCCCATATATGGATCCCATCTCAGATTTCATGGCCTCAAGCCATTTTGCGGAATCTGGGATCATCATCGCTTCCTCATAGTTCGTTGGTTCGCCATGGTCAAGTAACATGACTTCCATAATAGGATTACCGTACCACTCTGGTGCGGATCTTACTCTGGTAGACCTACGAGGTTCGGTAGTAACTTGATCTGAAGTTTCATGATCAATATCATTAGCTTCCTCACTGATTGGTGTAGTTGTCACAGGAACCGGTTCTTGTGATGAACTACCTTCCAATAAGGGAGCAGGTACAATTACTTCCTCAAGTTCTACTTTCCTCCCACTCACTTCTTTCGAGAGGAACTCATTCTCTAGAAAGGATCTGAATTTAGCAACAAAAATCTTGCCCTCAGATCTGTGATAGAAGGTGTACCCAATAGTCTCTTTTGGATATCCTATGAAGACACATTTCTCCGATTTGGGTTCGAGCTTATCTGGTTGAAGTTTCTTCACATAAGCATCGCAGCCCCAAACTTTAAGAAACAATAACTTTGGTTTCTTGCCAAACTACAGTACATAAGGTGTCGTCTCAACGGATTTTGATGGTGCCCTATTTAACGTGAATGCGGCCGTCTCTAAAGCATAACCCCAAAATGATAGCGGTAAATCAGTAAGAGACATCATACATCGCACCATATCTACTAAAGCATGATTACGACGTTCGGACACACCATTTCGTTGTGGTGTTCCGGGTGGCGTCAGTTGCGAAACTATTCCGCATTGCTTCAAATGTAAACCAAACTCGTAACTCAAATATTCTCCTCCACGATCAGATCGTTGAAATTTTATTTTCTTGTTACGATGATTTTCCACTTCACTCTGAAATTCTTTGAACTTTTCAAATGTTTCATACTTGTGTTTCATCAAGTAGATATACCCATATGTGCTCAAATCATCTGTGAAGGTGAGAAAATAACAATACCCATCGTGAGCCTCAATATTCATTGGTCCACATACATCAGTATGTATGATTTCCAACAAATCAGTTGCTCGCTCCATAGTTCCGGAGAACGGCGTTTTAGTCATCTTGCCCATGAGGCACGGTTCGCAAGTATCAAGTGATTCATAATCAAGTGATTCCAGAAGTCCATCGGTATGGAGTTTCTTCATGCGCTTTACACCAATATGACCCAAACGGCAGTGCCACAAATAAGTTGCACTATCATTATCAACTCTGCATCTTTTGGCTTCAACATTATGAATATGTGTATCACTACTATCGAGATTCAATAAAAATAGACCACTCTTCAAGGGTGCATGACCATAAAAGATATTACTCATATAAATAGAACAACCATTATTCTCTGATTTAAATGAATAACCGTCTCGCATCAAACAAGATCCAGATATAATGTTCATGCTTAATGCTGGCACCAAATAACAATTATTTAGGTCTGAAACTAATCCCAATGGTAGATGTAGAGGTAGCGTGCCGACTGCGATCACATCGACTTTGGAACCATTTCCCACGCGCATCGTCACCTTGTCCTTAGCCAATCTTCGCTTAATCCGTAGTCCCTGTTTCGAGTTGCAAATATTAGCAACAGAACCAGTATCAAATACCCAGTTGCTACTGCGAGCATTAGTAAGGTACACATCAATAACATGTATATCACATATACCTTTGTTCACTTTGCCATCCTTCTTATCTGCCAAATACTTGGGGCAGTTCCGCTTCCAGTGTCCAGTCTGCTTGCAGTAGAAGCACTCAGTCTCAGGCTTAGGTCCAGATTTGGGTTTCTTCTCTTGAGCAGCAACTTGCTTGCTGTTCTTCTTGAAGTACCCCTTCTTCTTCCCTTTACCCTTTTTCTTGAAACTGGTGGTCTTATTGACCATCAACACTTGATGCTCTTTCCTGATTTCTACCTCCGCAGCTTTTAGCATTGCGAAGAGCTCGAGAATAGTCTTGTCCATCCCTTGCATATTATAGTTCATCACGAAGCTCTTGTAGCTTGGTGGCAGTGATTGGAGAATTCTGTCAATGACACTATCATTAGGAATATTAACTCCCAGTTGAATCAAGTGATTATTATACCCAGACATTTTGAGTATATGTTCACTGATAGAACTATTCTCCTCCATCTTACAGCTATAGAACTTATTGGAGACTTCATATCTCTCAAACCGGGCATTTGCTTGAAATATTAACTTCAACTCCTGGAACATCTCATATGCTCCATGACGTTCAAAACATCGTTGAAGACCCGGTTCCAAGCCGTAAAGCATGGCACACTGAACTATCGAGTAGTCATCAGCTTTGCTCTGCCAGACATTCTTAACATCGTCAGTTGCATCTGCAGCAGGCCTGGCACCCAGCGGTGCTTCCAGGACGTAATTCTTTTGTGCAGCAATGAGGATAATCCTTAGGTTACGAACCCAGTCCGTATAATTGCTACCATCATCTTTCAAATTAGCTTTCTCAAGGAACACATTAAAATTCAACAGAACAACAGCACGAGCCATCTATCTACAACAAACATAGATAAGCAAAATACTATCAGGTACTAAGTTCATGATAAATTTAAGTTCAATTAATCATATTACTTAAGAACTCCCACTTAGACTGACATCTCTCTAGTCATCTAAGTGATTACGTGATCCAAATCAACTAAACCATGTCCGATCATCACGTGAGATGGAGTAGTTTCAATGGTGAACATCACTATGTTGATCATATCTACTATATGATTCACGTTCGACCTTTCGGTCTCCGTGTTCCGAGGCCATATCTGTATATGCTAGGCTCATAAAGTTTAACCTGAGTATTCCGCATGTGCAAATGTTTTGCACCCGTTGTATTTGAACGTAGAGCCTATCACACCCGATCATCACGTGGTGTCTCAGCACGAAGAACTTTTGCAACAGCGCATACTCAAGGAGAACACTTCTTGATAATTTTAGTGAGAGATCATCTTAAAATGCTACCGTCAATCAAAGCAAGATAAGATGCATAAAGGATAAACATCACATGCAATCAATATAAGTGATATCATATGGCCATTATCATCTTGTGCTTGTGATCTCCATCTCCGAAGCACCGTCGTGATCACCATCGTCACCGGCGCGACACCTTGATCTCCATCGTAGCATCATTGTCGTTATGCCATCTATTGCTTCTATGACTATCGCTACCGCTTAGTGATAAAGTAAAGAAATTACAGGGCGTTTGCATTTCATACAATAAAGCGACAACCATATGGCTCCTACCAGTTGCCAATAACTCGGTTACAAAACATGATCATCTCATACAATAAAATATAGCATCACGTCTTGACCATATCACATCACAACATGCCCTGCAAAAAACAAGTTAGACGTCCTCTACTTTGTTGTTGCAAATTTTACATGGCTGCTACGGGCTTTAGCAAGAACCGTTCTTACCTACGCATCAAAACCACAACGATAGTTTGTCAAGTTGGTGCTGTTTTAACCTTCGCAAGGACAGGGCATAGCCACACTCGATTCAACTAAAGTGAGAGAGACAGACACCCGCCGGTCACCTTTAAGCAACGAGTGCTCGTAGCGGTGAAACCAGTCTCGCGTAAGCGTACGCGTAATGTCGGTCCGGGCTGCTTCATCTCACAATGCCGCTGAACCAAAGTATGACATGTTGGTAAGTAGTATGACTTATATCGCCCACAACTCACTTGTGTTCTACTCGTGCATATGACATCTACGCATAAAACCAGGCTCGGATGCCACTGTTGGGGAACGTAGTAATTTCAAAAAAATCCAACGCACACGCAAGATCATGGTGATACATAGCAACGAGAGGGGAGAATGTTGTCCACGTACCCTCGTAGACCGAAAGCGGAAGCGTTAGAACAACGCGGTTGATGTAGTCGTACGTCTTCACGGCCCGACCGGTCAAGTACCGAACGTACGTCACCTCCGAGTTCAGCACACGTTCAGCTCGATGACGATCCCCGGACTCCGATCCAGCAGGGTTTCGGGGATGAGTTTTCGTCAGCACGACGGCGTGGTGACGCTGATGATGTTCTACCGACGCAGGGCTTTGCCTAAGCACCGCAAACGATATGACGAGGTGGAATATGGTGGAGGGGGCACCGCACACGGCTAAGGAACGATCACGAAGATCAACTTGTGTGTTTCTAGGGTGCCCCCTGCCCCCGTATATAAAGGAGGGAGGGAGAAGGTGCGGCCGGCCCCTAGGGGCGCGCCTGGAGGAGTCCTACTCCCACCGGGAGTAGGACTCCCCCGTCTTGCCTTGGTGGAGAAGGAAAGGGGGGAGGGGAAAGAGGAAAGGGGGCGCCGCCCCCCCCCTTCCTTGTCCTATTCGGACTAGGGGGGAGGGGGCGCGCGACCTGCCCTGGCCCGGCCCTCCTATTCTCCCTCATGGCCACTAAGGCCCATTAACCCCCGGGGGGTTCCGGTAACCTCCCAGTACTCCGGTAAAATCCCGATTTCACCCGGAACACTTCCGATATCCAAATATAGGCTTCCAATATATCAATCTTTATGTCTCGACCATTTCGAGACTCCTCGTCATGTCCATAATCTCATCCGGGACTCCGAACAAACTTCGGTACATCAAAACTCATAAACTCATAATATAATTGTCATCGAAACCTTAAGCGTGCGGACCCTACGGGTTCGAGAACTATGTAGACATGACTGAAACATGTTTCCGGTCAATAACCAATAGCGAAACCTGGATGCTCATATTGGCTCCTACATATTCTACAAAGATCTTTCTCAGTCAAACCGCATAACAACATACGTTGTTCCCTTTGTCATCGGTATGTTACTCGGCCGAGATTCGATCGTCGGTATCCAATACCTAGTTCAATCTCGTTACTGGCAAGTCTCTTTACTCATTACGTAATGCATCATTCCGTAACTAACTCTTTAGCTACATTGCTTTCCAGGCTTATATTGATTTTCATTACCGAGAGGGCCCAGAGATACCTCTCCGACAATCGGAGTGACAAAACCTAATCTCGAAATACACCAACTAAACGTGTACCTTTGGAGACACCTGTAGAGCTCCTTTATAATCACCCAGTTACGTTGTGATGTTTGGTAGCACACAAAGTGTTCCTCCGATAAACGGGAGTTGCATAATCTCATAGTTATAGGAACTTTGTATAAGTCATGAAGAAAGCAATTAGCAACATACTAAACGATCAAGTGCTAAGCTAACAGAATGGGTCAAGTCAATCACATCATTCTCCTAATGATGTGATCCCGTTAATCAAATGACAACACATGCCTATGGTTAGGAAACATAACCATCTTTGATTAATGAGCTAGTCAAGTAGAGGCATACTAGTGACATTAAGTTTGTCTATGTATTCACACATGTATCATGTTTCCGGTTAATACAATTATAGCATGAATAATAAACATTTATCATGATATGAGGAAATAAATAATAACTTTATTATTGCCTCTAGGGCATATTTCCTTCAGCTACCATCTCTTGTGCTCGTATCACTATTTTTTCTATGATGGGGCTTAGAGCGGCGCCTATGATGCCGGTGCTTAGATTGCTTCGCAAGGGGATTGTCCTCCGTTGCCTCGTCGCCATTGCTTTCTCTGGGGGTGTCCACTATGTATATATCATATGATGAGGTGGCTGTCCAGTTCCCTATGGGCGATGGTTCCTGTTCTTCTCCTAAATCGTCATCCATACCGTCGATGTCTTCGGAGTCAAAGTCAAGCATGTTGGTTAAGTCATCGACAGTGGCTATCAAGTGGGTGGTGGGTGGGGAACGAATTTCTTCGTCGTCAGCTTCCCACTCAAGCCGGACATAGTTCGGCCAAGAGTCCCCTGACAGAGAAAGAGACCTTAATGAATTTAGCACATTGCCCAAGGGCGAGTGCTGAAAGATATCCACGGAGGTAAACTCCATGATCGGTGCCCAATCAGATTCGATAGGCACGGACGCACGTGGTTCGGAACCTATGGTCGGAGATGAGCCTGAGGGTCCGACGACACAGATCTCTTTGGAGGTGAAGATTGTGCTCGGCTCTAGCGCCGATAGGTGTGCGGTCAACGTGGCAGAGTCTATCCACCCGTCCTTGGATGGCACAATCTGCTCTGAATTAAGAGCCGGAGCAGCCGTAGGTGTGATATCCCGAACACCGTCTGATGGCAGATCTAAGTCATGCTCGACGTGACTGTTCGGCGCACCTGACATGGGCTCGAATCCGTCGAAGATCCAGTTTCCGCGGATGTCGGCAGTATAGTTCAAGCTTCCAAAGCTGACCTGATGGCCAGGGGCGTAGCTATCAATCTGCTCCAGATGGCCAAGCGAGTTGGCCCGCAGTACGAAGCCGCCGAATACGAAAATTTGTCCGGGGAGGAAAACCTCACCCTGGATCGCATCGTTGCAGACGATTGAAGGAGCCATCAAGCCTTATCGTGACGGCACAGTGGAACTCTCAATGAAAGCACCAATGTCGGTGTCAAAACCGACGGATCTCGGGTAGAGGGTCCCAAACTATGCGTCTAAGGCTAATGGTAACAGGAGGCGGGGGACACAATGTTTACCCAGGTTCGGGCCCTCTCGATGGAGGTAATACCCTACTTCCTGCTTGATTGATCTTGATGATATGAGTATTACAAAAGTTGATCTACCACAAGATCATAGAGGCTAAACCCTAGAAGCTAGCCTGTGATTATGATTATTGTTATCCTACGAGCTAAACCCTCCGGTTTATATAGACACCGGAGGGGGCTAGGGTTACACAGAGTCGGTTACAAAGGAGGAGATCTACATATCCGAATTGCCAAGCTTTCCTTCCACGCAAAGGAGAGTCCCACCCAGACTCTGAACGACGTCTTCAATCTTGTATCTTCATAGCCCAACAGTCCGACCAAAGTATATAGTCCGGCTGTCCGAGGGGCCCCTAATCTAGGACTCCCTCAGTCGCAGCTAAGCCCCCGAGTGGGAGGAATTCTCTCCATTCGGAGTAGTTTTTAACTTAGGCGAGTACGGGGTCGCAGCTAAGCCCCCGAGTGGAGGGTTGCTCTCTACTCAGAGTAGTTTTTAACTTAGGCGAGTACGTGGTCGCAGCTAAGCCCTCGAGTGGGAGGGTTGCTCTCTACTCGAAGTAGTTTTTTAACTTAGGCGAGTACGGGTCGCAGCTAAGCCCTCGAGTCAGATGGTTGCTCTTCACTCGGAGTGGTTTTGAAACTTAGGCGAATCATGTTTGCAGCTAAGCCACCCACTAGGGGATTTGAACACATGTGTTTATGGGAAAACAACCATTAAGATACTGCAAAAATCTTGTCTTTGTTAAGCAAACTGAAGGACTTTTATTACAACTCGTCGATCCGAGTGGTTTAGGTGTAGAGATGGCGAAGCAGCTCTGCATTCCATGCGCCTAGCTCGTCCACTTTCTTGGCTACGTTGTAGAGGTGATACGCTCCATTGTGGAGCACCTTGGTGATGATGAAGGGACCTTCCCAGGATGGAGCGAGCTTGTGAGGTCATTTCTGATCCACCCGGAGCACAAGGTCTCCTTCCTGGAACTCTCGACCTCTGACATTACGGGCATGGAATCGACGCAGATCTTGTTGGTAGATGGTCGACCGGATCAGAGCCATCTCACGTTCCTCCTCCAGGAGATCAACTGTATCCTGGTGTGCCTGTTCCGCTTCAGCTTCTGAGAAGAGTTCCACTCGGGGAGCGTTGTGCAGCAAGTCACTCGGAAGCACAACTTCAGCACCATACACCATGAAGAAAGGGGTTCGGTCAGTCGGCTGGTTCGGAGTTGTTCTCAGTCCCCATAAGACGG
The DNA here is from genome assembly GCF_018294505.1 of Triticum aestivum. NCBI lineage: Eukaryota > Viridiplantae > Streptophyta > Magnoliopsida > Poales > Poaceae > Triticum > Triticum aestivum. The sequence goes on along the minus strand of NC_057813.1, from coordinate 225,458,692 downwards.
ACAACAACTCAGTCACCCAAGCTACAACGACGTGCTTGAGGTCGCGCATTAGTCGGGGTTTCACCCCTTGAAGGATCAAACCATTCGCCCTTTCTGCTTGCCCATTCGACTGTGGGTGTGCAACAGATGCGTAGTCGACCCGAGTGCCTTGGGAAGCACAGAATGCCTTGAACTCATCAGAATCAAAGTTGGAGCTGTTATTTGTGATAATGCTGTGAGGGACTCCATATCTGAATATCAACTCCCTGATGAAACTGACGGCAGTGCTTGAGTCAAGGTTTTTGATAGGCTTGGCTTCAATCCATTTGGTGAACTTGTCGACTGCTATGAGCAAAATGAGTGAAGCCACTTCTGCCGGTGTTGAAGGGTCCAACCATATCTAACCCCCAGACCGCAAACGACCAGATGAGTGGAATAGTCTTCAAGGCAGATGCAGGCTTGTGAGACATGTTGGAGTAGAACTGACAACCCGTGCACTTGTCAACTATATCCTTTGCCATCTCATTTGCATGCAGCCAATAGAATCTCGCTCGGTATGCTTTGGCCATGATGGCCCGAGAGGACGCATGGTGACCACAGGTCCCCGAGTGGATCTCGTTTAAAATCATTCGACCTTCTTCCGGGGTGATGTAGCGTTGAGCCACTCCTATGACACTTTCTCTGTGAAGCTTCCCTTTGATCATGGTGAAAGCCTTCGATCGATGGACGATCTGGCGGGCCTCATCCTCATCTTCTGGGAGTTCCTGCCTGAGCTGGTACACGATATATGGCACTGTCCAGTCGGGCGTGATTACTAAGACTTCCATGACCAAGTCGACCACAGTTGGGACTTCAATCTCAGTCGAATTGGTTGAACTTATCGGTTGCAGGGGATCTTCCTTGAAGGGATCTTCTTGTACTGACGGGGTGTCGAGATGCTCCAAGAACACATTAGTGGGGATAGGCTCCCGAGTGGAACCTATCTTTGCCAGATCATCAGTAGCTTGATTCTTGATTCAGGGTATGTGGTGGAGCTCTAACCCCTCAAACTTCTTCTCTAGCTTTCTTACTGCATTGCAATAACCGGTCATTGCTGGACTCCTGATGTCTCATTCTTTCATTACTTGATTAACCACTAAGTATGAGTCACCGTAGACCATGAAGCGTCGGACGCCGAGTGAAATGGCCATACGTAACCCATACAACAGTGTCTCATACTCAGCTTCATTGTTTGAAGAATCAAAGTGAATCTGGAGGACATAGCTGAGCTTGTCTCCTCTTGGGGATACTAAAACCACTCCTGCAACAGAGCCATTCAACATCTTGGATCCATCAAAGAACATAGTACAATGTTCCGAGTGAATCTGAGTCGGTTGCTGCTGTTCAATCCACTCTGCGAGGAAATCTGCTATTGCTTGAGACTTGATGACTTTCTTTGCCTCAAACTTGATATCCAAAGGAAGGAGTTCGATTGCCCACTTTGCCACTTGACCAGTTGCATCCCTATTATTCAGAATTTCTGACAATGGAGTGTTGCTGACGGTTGAAATTGAGTGGTCTGAGAAATAGTGTGCAACCTTCTTCATGGTCAAGTAAATTCCATAAACAAGCTTCTCATAATGAGGATATCTCTGCTTGGAGGAGTCGAGACTTTAGAAATATAGTACACGGGGTGCTAAACTTTGTAGGCTTTGCCTTCTTCTTCTCGCTTGACCGTGAGCACTGTGCTGACAACCTGTCCAGTGGCTGAGATGTAAAGCAGTAAAGGCTCCCTGCTGACTGGAGCGGCAAGCACCGGCTGGGTGGAAAGCAGGGCTTTGAGCTCTTCAAACGCTGCTTTAGCTTCATCATTCCACTCGAACTTGTCAAACTTCTTCATCAGTCGGTAAGAAGGTAATGCCTTTTCACCGAGCATGAGATGAATCGACTCAATGCAGCCAAACAACTAGTAAGCTTCTGAACATCATGCACATGCACAGGGCGTTTCATTCGGAGGATTGTGCCAATCTTCTCTGGGTTTGTGTCGATCCCCCATTCGGAAACGAGGAAACCGAGTAACTTTCCACCTGGGACTCCGAATGTGCACTTTGATGGATTGAGCTTGATATCATATCTTCTTAAGTTGGCAAAGGTTTCAGCGAGGTCAGTCAGTAGGTCGGAACCTTACTATGTCATCCATGTATGCTTCCACATTCCGACTAATTTGAGTGAGCAGGCACTTCTGAATCATGCACATGAATGTGGCACCAGCATTTTTGAGGCCAAAGGGCATAGTAACATAGCAAAAACACCCGAATGGGGTGATGAAAGCTGTCTTTATCTTGTCGGGTCCATACAGTCGGATCTGATGGTACCCGGAATAAGTGTCCAAAAAGGACAACCGCTCACATCCCGCAGTTGAGTCAACTATCTAGTCGATGTGGGGCAGAGGAAAATGATCTTTCGGGCAGGCCCGATTGATATGCTTGAAATCAATACACATTCGAAGTGACATATCTTTCTTGGGGACCATAACAACATTGGCGAGCCACTCGGAGTCGTATATCTCACGGATGAACTCGGCGACCAGAAGCCAAGCCACCTCCTCGCCAATGGCCTTCCTCTTCTTTGCGACAGACCGGCGGAGATGCTCTTTAACGGGTTTTGCTTTCGGGTTGACTCGCAAACGGTGCTCAGCCAGTCCCCTGGGTACACCTGGCATGTTAGATGACTTCCATGCGAAGATGTCCCAGTTCTCACGGAGGAACTGGATGAGCGCTTCTTCCTATTTTCTGTCGAGTGTTGTTGAGATATGAGTCGGAGCAGCATTGGGATCGGTCGGGTGAATGTGAACCGGTTTGGTTTCGCCGTCCGACTGAAATGCAAACTCAGTGGCAGGCATTTTGGCACGCAAGAAATCACTCGGATCTGCATTCTTCTGGTATTCTTGAAACTCTACTGCTGCCATCTGTTCGTCGGTGATCTTTGAACCTTTATGGAGATAATCTTCTGCTCTCTGCCAATTTCCAGTGACTATGGTCACGCCACCGAGGCCAGGCATTTTCAACTTGAGGTACATGTAGCATGGTCGAGCCATGAAACTAGCATAAGCAAGTCTTCCCAGAATGGCATGATAGGCACTGTCAAAATCCACTACCTCAAACGTCAACTTTTCCTTGCGGTAGTTCTTTGAATCACCGAAAACCACATCAAGAGTGATCTGACTGAGTGAATCAGCTTTCTTTCCTGGGATGACACCATGGAATCTCATGTTGCTCTCACTAAGCTTGGACATCGGAATGCCCATCCCCTGGAGGGCCTCGGCATATAATATATTCAATCCACTGCCACCGTCCATTCAAACCTTGGTTAGTCGGGTGACCCCAACGACTGGGTCGACCACCAACACTTGTCGCCCAGTGGTAGCAACGTGTGGCGGGTGGTCGGACTGGTCGAATGTAATAGGGGTCTTTGACCACTTCAAATATCTTGGCGTTGCCGGAGCAACCATGTTACCTCTCTGTTAATAACTTTACGTCGATGTTTGCTCTCGAGGTCAATAAAAATCACCAAAGTGGCATTAACATTGGGGTAACCACCATCTTCCTCTTTGTCTTCCTCCTTATCAGACTCTTTGTCCTTTTCATTGGGCTGGCTCTCTTTGAAGCTCTGAATCAGGAGTTGACATTGTCGAGTGGTATGCTTGGGAAGAATCAGATTTCCCTCTTCATCCTTTTTGGTGTGTATATGACACGGCAAATCAATCACGTCATTTCCCGCTTGATCTTTCACTTTTTTAGGGGTCCAAGGCCCTTTAGGCTTCCCCTTGAACTTCCCTTGATTCAAAACTGCTGCCTCAGCAGGACCTGCGGCCTCAGCTTTCCGTTTCTGCTTTCGACTGGAGTTTCCTCCTCTGGTACCCTGGGCGACTGACTTATTTTTACCGTTCCGGAGTCGGTCCTCCTCTTCGCCATTAGTGTACCGAGTGGCAATCTCCATCATCCGAGTCAGAGACATGTCTCCGGTCCGACCGAACTTCAGATTGAGCTCCCTGTGATGAACGCCTTCTTTAAAGGCACAAACTTCTTGGTGTTCTGACACGTTCTCCACTGTGTGATGAAGGGTGGTCCACCTTTGGATATAATCTCTTGAGGTCTCATTCTGTTTCTGCACACAATGCTGCAATTCTGTCAAACCAGCAGGCCACTTGCAGGTGCCCTCAAATGTTTTGGTAAACACTCGGGCCAATTCTTCCCAATTGAAAATGCTCCCAAGGACCAACTGATTCAGCCAAGCTCTAGCAGAACCTTCAAGCATCAAAGGGAGGTGCTTCATGGCCACCTCATCGTTGCCGCCACCAATATGCACAACCACTCGGTAATCCTCCAACCAAGTGTCAGGCTTCGACTCTCCGGTGAACTTGCTGACGCCCGTCGCCAACCTGAAGTTGTGAGGGATCTCAGTGGCCCAGATAGCTCTTCTGAAGCACTCGGGGACGGAAACAAGCACCCTGCTTCCACTGGGTCGATCTCTATCCAATCCTTCTCTATATGCTCTATTCTGGTCGACCAACCCTTGTACAAGGACTGACCTTGCGTCAAACCCAGCCTCTCTTGGGTCAACTGGAACTCTGCGGTCATTACCATACGGGCTTCTGTCGTCATACCACCGGGGCGCGTATGACCCATCCTTCGGAGGGGGCGAAGGCACTCGACGGTGGTTGTCACGGGCATACTCACGATCAAACTCTCCATGAGCTCTTCCCAGGTGCCAATCTCGACGGCGATAACGGTCTTCATGTAGCAAAGGTGACCCAAGACTGTGTGCCGACTGAACTGTATCTGCCCTTACTGACCTGATGTGGATCCTGTTCCGCGACTGGGAAACGGCGGAGTTTTGCTCTCCTGCTGCCTAGAGCAGCGCTCGAATCTGTTCCAAGCCTCTTCCAGCTTCTGAACAGGACGACTGAATAGACTCTGCTATACGTGCGGGTTCAAGCGGAAACAACTGTCATTGACGTCGACTGGTTTCGGGGATCAGTCGACGGGCGCGTTCGTCGAGAGAATGCTGGAGGTTCTCCAGACGCGCGCGCTCAGCCAGCATGGCCAGGCGTGCAGCCTCCAAGGCCCGAGTGTCGGCGGTTTCCCCCACGATGGGGGTCTGGAGCGCCTTCACGTTGCGGCGATACAACTCCTCCCTCTGCTGCAAATTGAGAGGTTGGGGCTCGTACTCATCGTGATCGTATGATGGGCCGTCGCCGTCGATGTTGCCGCTGTTGCGGCCAAACTCGGGTGGGCTGCGACGGGAGTCGACCATGAGAACTTCTGCCATGTGGTCACAGCTCCCGTGCTCGGAAAAAGTATCTGCAGAGCCAGTCGACAGATCGACTGGACCGCAGTGAAATTTGTCAGGCTCGATCATCTCGACTTGTGCGGTGGCCGTCTTGAAGGAAATATGCCCTAGAGGCAATAATAAAGTTATTATTTATTTCCTAATATCATGATAAATGTTTATTATTCATGCTATAATTGTATTAACCGGAAACATGATACATGTGTGAATACATAGACAAACTTATTGTCACTAGTATGCCTCTACTTGACTAGCTCATTAATCAAAGATGGTTATGTTTCCTAACCATATACATGTGTTGTCATTTGATTAACGGTATCACATCATTAGGAGAATGATGTGATTGACTTGACCCATTCCGTTAGCTTAGCACTTGATCGTTTAATATGTTGTTAATTGCTTTCTTCATGACTTATACAAAGTTCCTATAACTATGAGATTATGCAACTCCCGTTTATCGGAGGAACACTTTGTGTGCGACCAAACGTCACAACGTAGCTGGATGATTATAAAGGAGCTCTACAGGTGTCTCCAAAGGTATACGTTGAGTTGGCGTATTTCGAGATTAGGTTTTGTCACTCCAATTGTCGGAGAGGTATCTCTGGGCCCTCTCGGTAATGCACATCAATATAAGGCTTGCAAGCAATGTAGCTAAAGAGTTAGTTATGGAATGATGCATTACGTAACGAGTAAAGAGACTTGCCAGTAACGAGATTGAACTAGGTATTGGACAGCGACGATCAAATCTCGGGCAAGTAACATACCGATGACAAAAGGAACAACGTATGTTGTTATGCGGTTTGACCGATAAAGATCTTCGTAGAATATGTAGGAGCCAATATGAGCATCCAGGTTCCGCTATTGGTTATTGAATGGAAACATGTTTCAGTCATGTCTACATAGTTCTCGAACCCGTAGGGTCCGCAAGCTAAAGGATTCAATGACAGTTATATTATGGGTTTATGAGTTTTGATGTACCGAAGTTTGTTCGGAGTCCCGAATGAGATTACGGATGTGACGAGGAGTCTCGAAATGGTCGAGACATGAAGATTGATATATTGGAAGCCTATATTTGGATATCGGAAGTGTTCCGGGTGAAATCGGGATTTTACCAGAGTACCAGGAGGTTACCGGAACCCCCCGGGAGGTTAATGGGCCTTAGTGGGCCTTTACGAAGAAGAGGAGAGGCGGCCAGGGCAGGGCCACGCTCCCCCTAGTCTGAATAGGACAAGGAGAAGGGGGCGGCGCCCCCCTTCCTTCTTCTCTCCCTCCTCTTCCCCCCCCCCTCCCAAGTCCTAATCCAACTAGGAAAGGGGGGAGTCCTACTACCGGTGGGAGTAGGACTCCTCCCGACGCGCCTCTCCCCTTGGCCGGCCGCACCCCCCTTGCTCCTTTATATACGGGGGCAGGGGGGCACCTATAGACACAACAATTGATCTCTGGATCTCTTAGCCGTGTGTGGTGCCCCCCTCCACCATAGTCCTTGATAATATTGTAGTGGTGCTTAGGCGAAGCCCTACGACGGTAGAACATCAAGATCGTCACCACGCCGTCGTGCTGACGGAACTCTTCCCCGACATTCTGCTGGATCTGAGTCCGGGGATCGTCATCGAGCTGAACGTGTGCTAGAACTCGGAGGTGCCGTAGTTTCGGTGCTTGACCGGTCGAGCCGTGAAGACGTACGACTACATCAACCGCGTTGTTCTAACGCTTCCGCTTTCGGTCTACGACGGTACGTAGACAACACTCTCCCCTCTCGTTGCTATGCATCACCATGATCTTGCGTGTGCGTAGGAAATTTTTTGAAATTTCTACGTTCCCCAACAGTGGCATCCGAGCCTGGTTTTATGCTAGATGTCATATGCACAAGTAGAACACAAGTGAGTTATGGGCGATATAAGTCATACTGCTGACCATCATGTCATACTATGGTTCAGCGGCATTGTGAGATGAAGCGGCACGGACCGACATTACGCGTATGCTTATGCGAGACTGGTTTCACCGCCATGAGCACTCGTTGCTTAAAGGTGACCGGCGGGTGTCTGTCTCTCTCACTTTAGTTGAATCGAGTGTGGCTACGCCCGGTCCTTGCGAAGGTTAAAACAGCATCAACTTGACAAACTATCGTTGTGGTTTTGATGCGTAGGTAAGAACGGTTCTTGCTAAGCCCGTAGCAGCCACGTAAAATTTGCAACAACAAAGTAGAGGACGTCTAACTTGTTTTTGCAGGGCATGTTGTGATGTGATGTGGTCAAGACGTGATGCTATATTTTATTGTATGAGATGATCATGTTTTGTAACCGAGTTATCGGCAACTGGCAGGAGCCATATGGTTGTCGCTTTATTGTATGAAATGCAAACGCCCTGTAATTGCTTTACTTTATCACTAAGCGGTAGTGATAGTCGTTGAGGGAGTCCTGGACTAGGGGGTGTCCGGACAGCCGGACTATCATCGTCCGCCGGACTCCAAGACTACGAAGATACAAGATTGAAGACTCCGTCCCGAGTCCGGATGGGACTTTCCTTGGCGTGGAAGGCAAGCTTGGCAATACGGATATGTAGATCTCCTACCATTGTAACCGACTCTGTGTAACCCTAGCCTCCTCCGGTGTCTATATAAACCGGAGGGCTTTAGTCCGTAGGACACGACATACATTACAACAATCATACCATAGGCTAGCTTTAGGGTTTAGCCTCCTCGATCTCGTGGTAGATTCACTCTTGTACTACCCATATCATCAATATTAATCAAGCACGACGTAGGCTTTTACCTCCATCGAGAGGGCCCGAACCTGGGTAAAAACATCGTGTCCCTCGTCTCCTGTTACCATCCGCCTAGATGCATAGTTCGGGACCCCCTACCCGAGATCCGCCGGTTTTGACACCGACATTGGTGCTTTCATTGAGAGTTCCTCTGTGCCGTCACCGATAGGCCCGATGGCATCTTCAACCAACAACTCTGTACTGGGTGAGACTTTTCTCCCCGGACAGATCTTCGTATTCGGCGGCTTCGCACTGCGGGCTAATTCGCTTGGCCATCTGGAGCAGATCGAAAGCTACGCCCCTGGCCGTCAGGTCAGATTCGGAAGTCTAAACTTCACGGCCAACGTCCGCGGAGACTTGATCTTCGACGGGCTCGAGCCACAGCCAAGCGAGCCGCACTGTTACGATGGGCATGATCTAGCTCTGTCGCCGGACAGTGCCTTGGTGGCCGCACACGAATCCGCTTCGGCCGTTAGTCCGGAGCCGATCGCCCAGACCAAGGATCGGTGGATGGACACCGCCTTGGGGGCTTCAACTTCCACGGCGATGGAGCCGAACGCTAATCTTGTCCCTCGCGAAACTCGTGATTCCGAGGTGCCGGACTCCTTGCCAGACTCCGAACCTCCCACACCCCCACCAATCAATTTGGATTGGGCGCCGGTTATGGAATTCACCGCCGTGGACATCTTCCAACACTCGCCCTTCGGCGACATCCTAAATTCACTAAGGCATCTCTCGCTATCGGGAGAGCCCTGGCCGGACTATGGCCAGGATGGTCGGGATACGAACGACGAAGAAATTCAGAGCCCACCCACCACCCACTTTGTAGCCACTGTCGACGATCTAACCGACATGCTAGACTATGACTCCGAAGACATCGACGGTATAGACGACGATGCCAGAGACGAACAAGAAACAGAGCCTATAGGGCACGGGAGGACCACCTCGTCATATGACATATACATGGTGGATACCCCAAAAGAGAGCGATAACGAGGACCAACGGGCCGCGGCAGAAGATAACCCCGCCGATAAACAACCAAAACGGCGACGCAGACGCCGCCCTAAGTCCCGCCTCGACAACAACAACGCTCCTAAGGACCCCGCAATACAGCAGGGCACACAAGTGGACGACGAACACGCAGATAAGCAACCGTCCGAACAGGACGAGTCAGATAATCAGTCCAGGCCCGACGAAAACGACAGTCCGGACAACCTCATGCTGGACACGCCGCCGGAGAATAAAAACCTTCGGAAAAGACTCGTCAACACTGCAAGAAGCTTGAAGAAGGAAAAGCGGAAGCTCAAAACAGCGGAAGACACACTCAGAATGAGGTGGAGCAAAGTGCTCAAAACCGCGGATAAATACGGCAATGGCCACCAATCAAAGAGCTACCCGAAGCGCAAGCTGCTACCAGAATTCGACGAGGAGGCCATAGAGCCCCCACAGTCAAAAAATAAAGAGGCTGCCTGGTCGGATAGACGGCCAGATGATAGGCCAAATTCTGAAAGCGGCGCCGCACATAAACCAACTAATGAACTTGGAAAGACAGATGGCCCAGCCAGGTCCATCTACGGGCCAAAGAAGAAGGCCCCAGGAAGCAAGGCAACACGTCAAGTGTCCGAAGATAGTGGCACACCCAAATACAGGGGCGCCGCACACCCACTATGTTTCACCAATGAGGTGCTGGACCATGAATTCCCAGCAGGATTTAAACCCATAAACATAGAGGCCTACGATGGAACAACAGACCCTGGAGTCTGGATAGAAGATTACATACTACATATACACATGGCCAGAGGAGATGATCTCCACGCCATAAAATACCTACCCCTCAAGCTCAAAGGGCCAGCCCGTCATTGGCTTAAAAGCCTTCCAGAAAACACTATGGAAGTTGGGAAGAGCTCGAGGACGCGTTTAGAGAAAATTTTCAAGGGACTTATGTCCGCCCTCCGGATGCAGATGATCTAAGTCATATAACTCAACAGCCCGGAGAGTCAGCGCGCAAATTCTGGAACAGGTTTCTCACCAAAAAGAACCAAATAGTCGACTGTCCGGACGCCGAAGCCTTAGCAGCTTTTAAACACAATGTCCGAGACAAATGGCTTGCCAGACACCTCGGCCAAGAGAAACCGAGGACAATGTCCGCGCTAACAAGCCTCATGACCCACTTCTGTGCGGGAGAGGACAGCTGGCTAGCAAGATGCAGCACCAGCGACCCAAGTACATCCGAAATAAGAGATGGAAACGGAAAATCACGGCGCAGAAAAGAGCAGCGTCGGAATAAAGAGAAAAGCCCAAAGAGCACGGCAGTCAATGCCGGATTCAAAAGCTCGCGGCCAAACAACAAAACACCGCCTCTTAAGGATGACGGCGACAAGCTGTCCAACTTAAACAAGATTTTGGGTCGGATATGTCAAATCCACAGTACCCCCGGAAGGCCTGCAAACCACACCCATAGGGATTGTTGGGTTTTTAAACAGTCCGGACGACTAAACGCCGAACACAAGGGGCTCGATGCGTCAAGCGAGGACGATAAACCCCACCAGCAGAGCACCGGAAAACAAAAGACTTTCCCACAAGAGGTCAAAGCAGTAAATTCACTTCATGTGATAATACGGAAAAATAGTGCGGCACTTTCTAAAAAGAGCCTCGCGCGGACCAACCCAGCAGACCATAGAGATTGGATATCAAAACCAATCACTTTCAACCACCTGGACTATTCCAGAAGCGTTCGAAACGCGGGACGGACTGCCCTGATATTGAATCCCATAATCGACGGACTACAATTTACTAAAGTCCTAATGGACGGAGGCAGCGACTTAAACCTGCTGTATTCAAACACAATCCGTAAGATGGGGATAGACCCTACCAAAATTCGACACAGCCGCACTTCCTTCAAAGGAGTGACACCAGACCCTTACGCCAAGTGCACAGGCTCCCTATTACTAGAAGTCGTGTTCGGATCACCGAACAACTTTCGACGCAAAAAACTAATTTTTCATATCGTCCCATTTAAAAGTGGATATCAAGCACTCTTGGGACGAACGGCTTTTGTCCGTTTCAACGCCATACCGCATTACGCGTCTCTTACACTCAAGATGCCCGGTCCACGTGGCATCATTTCAGTACGAGGGTCACTTAAAGACCCCGGACTCGGATAGACGAGTCCGGCTTCAGTAGGCTAGGGGCTCCCCAGCCGCACACCCCTTCACAAGGGGCTGCGCGCACAAACAACTGCGGGTTCATTCAAACACCGCTTTACTTATTTATATTTTTTCTTTCAACATAACTTTCTTCGCACGAATTGTTTTCAAACTAAGCGTTCCTCTCTTTTTACAGATGAACAACGTGCATACCCGTCCAGGATAACGGCACAACGGAGACACAGGCGCAGACATGCAGTAGGGACCCGTTGCGAGGATTCTTTTCAGATTAAGACCCTGTGTAAACCTTTTTTACTGTCTCTTGTTGTAATTCTCCCTTGGTTTTTTCCTATAACCAAAGCGGAGCCTGACGTTTTGGCATCGGCCACGTTAGAAGACCATGCCCGTACCTGGACACTAGGGGCTTAGGGCATTGTTCTGCCCATTATTATAAAGACCGAACACCTTAGGGAGTGTTCGGCGTCTCGAGTTAGGCATTATATGCATCAGCTCCGAATCATGTCTTTGGTCAAATGTTGGGTTTGCCCGGCTCCTGTGTTTTGCTGCCTTACGTTCCGTATCATCGGCTAACGCGGCACCAGGAGAACTACTGCGATTGTGCCCCAGTTCGGCTGGGCGAGCACCTCAGTAGAGAAAGCCGAAAACTGATTGTCATGATATAGCGAGAGACTGGTCAGCCACTCGATCGACTACCGGAATTTTAGAATTCCCCACTTTGACGAAGGACCGTTTCCCGGTCAGGCACACATGCGCCCCGAACTCGGAGAAGTGCGGTGCCCCCAGGGGCTATATCGTAGCCCCACCCTCGAACTCCACTGGCTAAGTGAAAGTGATAAAGCATTATAGTCCGGATTGCCTCATTTGCTACGCTACCACCTCCTTAACAGGACCAAGACATCGGATTAAGTGTGAAAACGCGCTATTTTTGCGAACACCCCCGCACCTTGTGCGAGGGGGCTGAAGCCGAAGACTCCAATCTTTCAGGTTATACAAATGTATACGTAAACAGCCGCATAGGAGAAGTTTTACTACTTGGGACGCACAAGTATAAAAAGCACTTATAGCATAATCATCGTTTTACAAGCTAAAACGTTCATTTGAACGTGACATTTTTTGAGCACCGCGACTCTATTACACGAGCGCCACGCATAACTTCCCCGAAATAGTGCTCGGCGGGGAGCCGGCTTTCATCCGAACCCTGGGCAGCAACAGCGGTGGCATCCATCTCTGTCCAATGTGCCTTCACACGGGCAAGAGCCATCCGCGCGCCTTCGATGCAGGCCGACCGCTTCATCTCCTTGATATGCGGCACCGCTCCAAGAAATTGCTGCAGTAAGCTGAAGTAGCTCGTCGCCTTGGGCCTCTCTGGCCAGACATGAGCCACGATGTCAGTCATGGCAAGTCCGGACAATCTATTTAGCTCGGCCCATTCGGCCAACCGGTCGGTCAACGGAAGTGAGCGATCCGAACTATGGAATTGAGACCAAAATAGCTCTTCCGTCTTGTGATCCTTCTGGCTCCGGAAGTGCTCAACGACATCAGCCACACTTGCCGCTAAGTCCATATACGGATCCTCCGGACTCCACAGCTGGCCAAATTGAGCATACGTTTGATCCATAAACCGGCGTCGCAGCAGAAAAGGCTTGCCAGCCATGATATCTCCGGCCTGGCGCAGCTCCTCCTTCATGGCCCGCATTGCAGAACGGGCATCCTTGGCCTCGGCGGTGGCCTTCCTCAGGTGTTCCCGCTCCGATAAGCGCTCCTTTTCAAGAGCCTCATTGCGGTCGGCAGCATCTTTTAATTTCATGGCCAATTCGGCCATCTCTTCCCTGCTTAGGCAGTGTGCAGCCCTTTCAGCTTTCAACTCCTCGGCTGCCCTCGAGGCAGCCGCGTCACTCCTTCGGGCTTGCTCCTTAGCTTGAGCAAGTTCGGCCCGAAGACTCTCCACAGCAGCATCACCGTCTGTATCACAGCATATAATTTATCAGAGGAGGGCTTTGACCCCCTTAATAAGGTGACTGCGGAGAACTCATTTACCTTGCGATTCGTCAAGTCGCCGGTTGACAAGTGCGATGTCCGCATCCGCCACGTCAAGTTGCCGCATCAACTCGGCAACTCCACTAGTCCGGCTAGCCCTCGGACTATCCGCCACCTGCATAGGAACGGCGACATTCATTACTTACGATTTTGATCCTCGGCACGCTGTCGTTTTTGACAACCTACCGAGTCTCAGGGGCTACTATCTATACAGGGCGCACTTTTATGTGCAAAACTGTGCGTCATTCTCGCGTACCTCAAATCCCGCCAGCAAACTCTTAGCAGCATTACGCAATCCGCTCTTGGCGGACGAAATCCTTCCAATCACCATACGCATCAAAACACGGTGATCTTCTGAGATGGACGCCCTCTCAAGCAGATTCTTCAGTTCTCCCGGCCGGATACTAGTAGGCGCCGAATTCTCTGGCCCCTCCGGACTCGGGGATACCCTCCGTGATGATACTTCAGGCTCGTCTGCCTTATCTGACGGCGCAGCAGACGGAGGCGTTTCGCTCTCCATCATCTCCGTAAGAAGGTCCCCCGAAGACGAACTCATTTGAGAAGGCTGCAAATCCGAACTACAAGACAAAAAATTCGGTTACCCACAGAAGCACAAATGAAGGTATTTTCTTACTAATGAACCCCCCTTTTCATACTCACGGCTCGCTGGAGGGCTGATCCTTTGGCGATGATTGTACGTCCGGATTCTCCCCGGATGCCGGACCCCCCGGTGAAGATCTCTTCCCCCGTTTAGGGGCTTTGGCCTCCGGATCTTCGGAGGCGGTCCTCTTCTCCCCCTGGAAGGAGGGGTTTTCGATTCCCCCCTCTTCAGACGCCCCTTTGGGCGAAATAATAGCTCCTCTATTTTCCCCATCGCTCCCCTCTACGGGCTCCAGTGCGGTCTCGGGGAGGGGAGCCGGACACCTTATCAGCTTCGATCGCGCTACCCACTCCTATGAAGAGTAATGGGTCAGGAGGCGAACTCTAGAAAAGCAGATAAACAGAACGTCCGGACTTTGAGCTATTTACCTGAGTATCCGGGCGATTGCGGCTTAGGCCTGCGTCCTCGGCCATTTCCGGACATGTCACCTGTGGTCCGAAGAACAACTTGTACATCTCTTCGGGTGTCGCACCCATGAAGTGTTGGAGAACTCGAGGTCCCTCCGGATTGAACTCCCATAGACGGAGAGGACGGCGTTTGCAGGATAGAAGACGCCTGATTAGCATAACCTGCATCACCACGACCAGATCGACCTCCCTCGCCTGGAGGTCTCGAATCCGGCCCTGCAATAAGGGCACATCTTCGGACGGCCCCCAATTGAGCCCTTGGTTGACCCACGACATCAGTCGGCATGGAGGTCCCGGGCGGAATGAAGGCGGCGGCTTTTGCTTGCTGCCCTTCGGAGCGGTGATATAGAACCACTCCTGCTGCCACAGTCCGAGTTCCTCTTGGAAGGAACCCTCGGGCCACGGGGCATCGGCCCTTTTGCTTATGGCCGCCCCGCCGGACTCCGCTTGACGCCCCCCGATCATCTTCGGCTCCACATTGAAGGTCTTCAGCCACATGCCGAAGTGGGGAGTGACGCGGAGGAAGGCTTCGCAGACGATAATGAATGCGGAGATATGGAGGATGGACTCCGGAGCCAAGTCGTGAAAATCCAGCCCGTAGTAGAACATGAGCCCTCTCACGAAGGGGTCCATCGGGAAGCCTAAACCCCGACGGAGGTGGGATACGAAGACAACGTATTCACCGGGCTCGGGGGCGGGCACGGCCTGCCCTTGGGCAGGCAACCTGTGCGAAATCTCATAGGCCAGGTACTTGGCCTCACGTAGCTTCAATACGTCCTCCTCCGTGACGGAGGAGGGCATCCACCGACCTTGGAGGTCGGAGCCGGACATGATTGAGAATCCGAAGCGCTCGAATCTGGGGCTCTGGTGTTGGAACTGGGAGCGAGAAGGAGATTCGATGCGAGATTGAAGAAAAAGAATGAGCCTTGGTCCTCTTATAAAGGGGAAAAATACCAAGAGTCGTCTCCGTGACCGTTGGGGATTCACCTTCGATAGAGGAGGCGTGGCGACGGGCACGGTTGGGTTACCCACACACGTATTGATGAGAATCCCGGAATAAGGGGAACACGATCTCTGCTTCGACAAGACGTGCCAAGGAAACCGCTTCGCTAAACGTGTTGAGGTGGTATAGTAAAAAACGATTCAAGTAAAAGCCTGGTAGCGGTGTGATGTTACGCCGCATAATACGTCAGTAGATTGGACTAGTGTACATTTTATTCTCTCTACGGTGGAATGTGGAATTTATTTTGCAGAGCCGGACACTATCCTGGTGTTCATGATCTTCTCTAGATTATTCAAGGGAGGAACCCACCTTGCAATGCCGAACATTATGCGCGCCGGACTTATTGTCATGGAAGCCTGGTTCAGGGGCTACTGAGGGAGTCCTGGACTAGGGGTGTCCGGACAGCCGGACTATCATCGTCCGTCGGACTCCAAGACTACGAAGATACAAGATTGAAGACTCCGTCCCGTGTCCGGATGGGACTTTCCTTGGCGTGGAAGGCAAGCTTGGCAATACGGATATGTAGATCTCCTACCATTGTAACCGACTCTGTGTAACCCTAGCCTCCTCCAGAGTCTATATAAACCGGAGGGCATTAGTCCGTAGGACACGACATACATCACAACAATCATACCATAGGCTAGCTTTAGGGTTTAGCCTCCTCGATCTCGTGGTAGATTCACTCTTGTACTACCCATATCATCAATATTAATCAAGCAGGACGTAGGGTTTTACCTCCAGCGAGAGGGCCCGAACCTGGGTAAAAACATCGTGTCCCTCGTCTCCTGTTACCATCCGTCTAGACGCACAGTTCAGGACCCCCTACCCGAGATCCGCCGGTTTTGACACCGACAGTCGTAGAAGCAATAGATGGCGTAACGACAACGATGCTACGATGGAGATCAAGGTGTCACGCCGGTGACGATGGTGATCACGACGGTGCTTCGGAGATGGAGATCACAAGCACAAGATGATGATGTCCATATCATATCACTTATATTGATTGCATGTGATGTTTATCCTTTATGCATCTTATCTTGCTTTGATTGACGGTAGCATTTTAAGATGATCTCTCACTAAATTATCAAGAAGTGTTCTCCCTGAGTATGCACTGTTGCGAAAGTTCTTCGTGCTAAGACACCACGTGATGATCGGGTGTGATAGGCTCTACGTACAAATACAACAGGTGCAAAACAGTTGCACACGTGGAATACTCAGGTTAAACTTGACGAGCCTAGCATATACAGATATGGCCTCGGAACACGGAGACCGAAAGGTCGAACGTGAATCATATAGTAGATATGATCAACATAGTGATGTTCACCATTGAAACTACTCCATCTCACGTGATGATCGGACATGGTTTAGTTGATTTGGATCACGTGATCACTTAGATGACTAGAGAGATGTCAGTCTAAGTGGGAGTTCTTGAGTAATATGATTAACTGAACTTAAATTTATAATGAACTTAGTACCTGATAGTATTTTGCTTGTCTATGTTTGTTGTAGATAGATGGCTCATGCTGTTGTTCCGTTGAATTTTAATGCGTTCCTTGAGAAAGCTAAGTTGAAAGATGATGGTAGCAATTACATGGGCTGGGTCCGTAACCTGAGGATTATCCTCATTGCTGCACAGAAGAATTACGTCCTGGAAGTACCGCTGGGTGCCAGGCCTGCTGCAGATGCAACTGACAACGTTAAGAACGCCTGGCAGAGCAAAGCTGATGACTACTCGATAGTTCAGTGTGCCATGCTTTACGGCTTGGAACCGGGTCTTCAACGACGTTTTGAACGTCATGGAGCATATGAGATGTTTTAGGAGTTGAAGTTAATATTTCAAGCAAATGTCCGGATTGAGAGATATGAAGTCTCCAATAAGTTCTATAGCTATAAGATGGAGGAGAATAGTTCTGTCAGTGAACATATACTCAAAATGTCTGGGTATAATAATCACTTGATTCAACCGGGAGTTAATCTTCCTGATGATAGTGTCATTGACAGAATTCTTCAATCACTGCCACCAAGCTACAAGAGCTTCGTGATGAACTATAATATGCAAGGGATGGACAAGACTATTCCCGAGCTCTTCGCAATTCTAAAAGCTGCGGTGGTAGAAATCAGGAAGGAGCATCAAGTGTTGATGGTCAATAATACCACCAGTTTCAAGAAGAAAGGCAAAGGGAAGAAGAAGGGGAACTTCAAGAAGAACAGCAAGCAAGTTGCTGCTCAAGAGAAGAAACCCAAATCTGGACCTAAGCCTGAGACTGAGTGCTTCTACTGCAAGCAGACTGGACACTCGAAGCAGAACTTCCCCAAGTATTTGGCGGATAAGAAGGATGGCAAAGTGAACAAAGGTATATGTGATATACATGTTATTGATGTGTACCTTACTAATGCTCGCAGTAGCACCTGGGTATTTGATACTGGTTCTGTTGCTAATATTTGCAACTCAAAACAGGGACTATGGATTAAGCGAAGATTGGCTAAGGACGAGGTGACGATGCGCGTGGGAAATGGTTCCAAAGTCGATGTGATCACGGTCGGCACGCTATCTCTACATCTACCATCGGGATTAGTTTTAGACCTAAATAATTGTTATTTGGTGCCAGCGTTAAGCATGCACATTATATCTGGATCTTGTTTGATGCGAGACAGTTATTCATTTAAATCAGAGAATAATGGTTGTTCTATTTATATGAGTAATATCTTTTATGGTCATGCACCCTTGAAGAGTGGTCTATTTTTATTGAATCTCGATAGTAGTGATAAACATATCCATAATGTTGAAGCCAAAAGATGCAGAGTTGATAATGATAGTGCAACTTATTTGTGGCACTGCCGTTTGGGTCATATTGGTGTAAAGCGCATGAACAAACTCACTGATGGACTTCTGGAATCACTTGATTATGAATCACTTGGTACTTGCGAACCGTGCCTCATGGGCAAGATGACTAAAACACCGTTCTCCGGAACTATGGAGCGAGCAACTTATTTGTTGGAAATCATACATACTGATGTATGTGGACCAATGAATATTGAGGCTCATGATGGGTATCGTTATTTTCTCACCTTCACAGATGATTTGAGTAGATATGGGTATATCTACTTGATGAAACACAAGTCTGAAACATTTGAAAAGTTCAAAGAATTTCAGAGTGAAGTGGAAAATCATCGTAACAAGAAAATAAATTTCTACGATCTGATCGTGGAGGAGAATATTTGAGTTACGAGTTTGGTTTCCATTTGAAGCAATGCGGAATAGTTTCGCAACTCACACCACCCGGAACACCACAACGAAATGGTGTGTCCGAACGTCGTAATCGTACTTTACGAGATATGGTGCGATCTATGATGTCTCTTACTGATTTACCGCTATCATTTTGGGGTTATGCTTTAGAGACGGCCGCATTCACGTTAAATAGGGCACCATCAAAATCCGTTGAGACGACGCCTTATGAACTGTGGTTTGGCAAGAAACCAAAGTTGTGGTTTCTTAAAGTTTGGGGCTGCGATGCTTATGTGAAGAAACTTCAACTAGATAAGCTCGACCCCAAATTGGAGAAATGTGTCTTCATAGGATACCCAAAAGAGACTATTGGGTACACCTTCTATCACAGATCTGAGGGCAATATTTTTGTTGCTAAATTCGGATCCTTTTTAGAGAAGGAGTTTCTCTCGAAAGAAGTGAGTGGGAGGAAAGTAGAACTTGATGAGGTAACTGTACATGCTCCCTTATTGGAAGGTAGTTCATCACAAGAACCGGTTCCTGTGACAACTACACCAATAAGTGAGGAAGCTAATGATATTGATCATGAAACTTCAGATCAAGTTACTACCGAACCTCGTAGGTCTACCAGAGTAAGATCCGCACCAGAGTGGTACAGTAATCCTATTATGGAAGTCATGCTACTTGACCATGGCGAACCTACGAACTATGAGGAAGGGATGATGAGCCCAGATTCCGCAAAATGGCTTGAGGCCATGAAATCTGAGATGGGATCCATGTATGAGAACAAAATATGGACTTTGGTTGACTTGCCTAATGATCGGCAAGCCATCGAGAATAAATGGAGCTTCAAGAAGAAGACTGACGCTCATGGTAATATAACTGTCTACAAAGCTCGACTTGTTGCGAAAGGTTTTCGACAAGTTCAAGGGGTTGACTACGATGAGACTTTCTCACCCGTAGCGATGCTTAAGTCTGTACAAATCATGTTAGCAATTGCCGCATTTTATGATTATGAAATTTGGCAAATGGATGTCAAAACTGCATTCCTGAATGGATTTCTCAGGGCTTGTCAACCTCAAACAAGCGGTCAAGTCGAGCGTGTCAACCAAATTCTTGAAGATATGCTCAGGGCTTGTGTGATCTCCTTCGGCATGAAGTGGGAGGATTGTCTTCCTTATGCTGAATTCTCATACAACAACAGCTTTCAAGCAAGTTCGGGCAAGGCCCCCTTTGAAATTCTATATGGCAGGAAGTGCCGTACCCCTCTCAACTGGTCTGAAACCGGTGAACGTCAGCTACTGGGTAATGACTTAATCACAGAAGCAGAAGAAATGTGCAAAGTCATTCGTGATAACCTCAAAGCAGCTCAATCCCGCCAGAAGAGCTACTATGATAGTAAGCACCGTGATCTGGTTTTCGAGATCGGAGATCATGTTTACCTCCGTGTCTCTCCCATGAAAGGTACTCGTCGCTTCGGTATCAAAGGGAAGCTTGCCCCTAGATACGTGGGACCTTTCAAGATTGTCAGCAAAAGAGGCGACCTCGCCTATCAACTCGAGCTTCCTTCAAACTTTGCAAATGTTCATGATGTGTTCCATGTCTCTCAGCTTCGAAAGTGCTTCAAGACTCCTGACCGCACCGTCAACTTCGAGGACATTGAGCTCCAAGAAGATCTCTCTTATCGTGAGCACCCAGTTGCTATTCTTGAAGAGACTGAACGCAAGACTCGCAACAAGTCAATCAAATTCCTCAAAGTTAAGTGGTCTCACCATTCCGACCGTGAAGCCACCTGGGAACGCGAGGATCACCTCCGTTCTGAGTACCCGGAGTTCTTTCAGTCCTAGATCTCGGGACGAGATCTTTTCGTAGTGGTGGAGTGTTGTAACGCCCCAGATGTAACTTTCCCTACTTGTACTCCAACTCTTGCCGTTTCCGGTGTCAAGTTATATTTATTTCTCGGGTTCGGGTCCTTGTCTCCGTGTGTTGTTTTCGTTTTCATGCATCTCATACCATGTCATCACGTGCATTGCATTCGCATACATGTTCATCTCATGCATTCGAGCTTTTTCCCCGTTGTCCGTTTTGCATTCCGGCGCTTCGTTCTCCTCCGGTGGTCGTTTCTAGTCTTCTTTCGTGTGTGGGGTTTAAACATTTCCGGATTGGTCCGAGACTTGCCAAGCGGCCTTGGTTTACTACCGGTAGACCTCCTGTCAAGTTTCGTATCATTTGGACTTCGTTTGATACTCCAACGGTTAACCGAGGGACCGAAAAGGCCTCGTGTGTGTTGCAGCCCAACACCCCCCAAATTTGGCCCAAAACCCACCAAACTCTGCTCCATGTCCTAGATCGTTCGATCACGATCGTGTGGGCGAAAACCGCACCTCATTTGGACTCTCCTAGCTCCACCTATGCCTATATATACACCCCTCCGTTTTCGGATCTCTCCCTCTCCCCGAAACCCTAAAAAAAAAAAAAGCAGATCAAACCTCCCCGCACTGACGGACACGTCCGCCCCCAGCCGGACGCGTCCGCCGCCGCGCCCTCGCCCAACCACCGCGTGCCACGTGGACCGCCGCCGCCGCCGCCGCCGCGGGCCGGGAGGCCCGGATCCGGCCCCCGCGACCCGGCTCCTCCACGCGCGCCCCGCCGCCTCCTTCCTCCGCGCGCGCCGCCGCCTCTTCGGGCTCCGGCGACCGGAGCCGCCGTCGTCGCCGCGGGTCTCTCCGGCGAGCCCGAGGCCGGCCGCCGCCCGCACCTCCTCGCCGGCGCGCGGGCCGCCACCGCCGCCGCCGGGCGCTGCTCCGGCCTCCCCCGACCTTCCCGGCGCCGCCCCGGCCTCTCCCCGCTGCTCCGGCCGCCTCCACCGGCTCCGGCGAGCCGTCCCCGGTGAACCTCGGCTTCCGTGCTCCGGCGGTGAACAGTAACCGCCAGATCTGGAAACCCTAGATCCGGTTGACTTTCCCTCTCCCCCTTATTTTTTTCGAGCTAACTTTGACTGCTCGTATCTCCGCAACCGTAGCTCCGTTTTGGGCGTATGATATATCAAAATCTTCGTCTCGACATGTACATAATTTCATTCCATTGCATCATTTGCATTTGAGGTCATATTGAGGCCCAAAATGCTGTTAGAAGGAGGCTTCGTGAGTTAAATTGCAGATCCGTTAGTTCATCATGCACTTTTGTCATTTTTGTTATATTTAATCCGTGCATGATATGCCTGTGCCCCTTTGGGATGAATTGTGAAGCATTTTGTCTTCTTTCCAGAGGTGCCTCCCATGCATTTTTAGGATGTGTGTGTTGTCTTGTGCAAGCTTGCGAAGAGAGGTACCTGAGATTGCAGATTTCAGGGACTTAGTGATTTTCACTAAGTCTGGGATATTTTAGTTCATGAGGCTATATGTCCAGCTTGTTTCCTAGCGATCCGTGCCTCTTTTGAGGATGATCAGTAAGGGAGTTTTGATATTTATGTTATGCTCTATCCATCCATGTCCTTGTTGGCATTTGTGGAGTGCTCTAGGTTGACTCAATCGAGCTCAACTTTTGCTTCGTTGTTAATCTGGGCAGATCGTCAACTTGTTTGCGATTTCGCCGATGCTACCGTTAGTGTTCCATGCATGCTATGCCTTCGTTCTTGCCATGTGTAGCTAGCACTTTGTGCCTTCTTGCTGGTTATATTATTTCCTTGCCATGACTTGCACCGTAGTGAGTGCATCGAGCTCGTTTACATGCCTTCGTGAGTTAAATTTCAGCATGTCTCAGTTTTCACTAAGTCTGAAAACTGATTGTGTTCGAGCGATGTTCGTGAGCTCGGTAGAGTATTTTGTGAACCCTTTTGGCCCCAGGTCACTTTGGGTGTTTTATTAAGCTTGTTGAGTAGCTCCATGCCATGTTCTTACTTGTCATGTTCAGATTTTCTATCATGTTATTTTGCTGCTCCGAAGAGAGCATCGTGATCTGAAATTTCAGACTAGTGTTAATTTCACTAAGTCTGAAATCTGTTTTGCATTTGCGTTTTAGCCATGCTTGTTTGAACCTCTTAATGGATGAATTTGCCTATGGCTCAGTGCTAGTGTTTTGTCAACCATCTTGTGTACATCACTGCCATGTATTTTGTTTTCTTGTTTGGTGGCTGTAGCATGTTCATTTCGTTGCATTTAGATGCCTACTTGCTGTTAATCGCAGACCGGTGTCATATCTTAAAACGTTCGCCATTTCCAAACCGTAGCTCCGATTCCAATGATCTTTATATCGTTTTCAAGCGATTTCATCCCCTCTATCCAGTGGCACACTTGGTTTTCCAAGATGAGGCCAGGTTCATGCATTTCCTGTCATATCTTGCATTTTGCATCCCGCATCGCATCCCGCATAGCATATCGTCATTTCATCATATTGCTTGGACTTGCCCGTGGTTGATTGTATCCTTGTTGCTTGTTTGTCTTGTTGGGTAGAGCCGGGAGACGAGTTCGCTACCGAGGAGCCCGTTGAGTTTGCTTGTGAGGATCCAGTCAACTCTGACAACTGTGCAGGCAAGATGATCATACCCTCGAAATCACTACTATCTTTGCTATGCTAGTTTGCTCGCTCTTTTGCTTTGCCACTGCTACGATGCCTACCTTTTTGCTTGTCAGCCTCCCAATTGCCATGTTGATCCCCTAACCCACCATTGTCCTAGCAAACCGTTGATTGGCTATGTTACCGCTTTGCTCAGCCCCTCTTATAGCGTTGTTAGTTGCAGGTGAAGTTTGGAGCCGTTCCTTGTTGGAACTTTTATTTACTTGTTGGGATATCACAATATATCTTACTTAATTAATGCATCTATATACTTGGTAAAGGGTGGAAGGCTCGGCCTTATGCCTGGTGTTTTGTTCCACTCTTGCCGCCCTAGTTTCCGTCATATCGGTGTTATGTTCCCGGATTTTGCGTTCCTTACACGGTTGGGCTATTATGGGAACCCCTTGACAGTTCGTCTTAAGTAAAGCTCTTCCAGCAATGCCCAACATTGGTTTTACCATTTGCCACCTAGCCTTTTCTTTCCCTTGGGTTCTGCAGACTCAAGGGTCATCTTATTTTACCCCCCCCGGGCCAGTGCTCCTCTGAGTGTTGGTCCACCCGTCAGCTACCGGTGGCTACCAGGGGCAACTCTGGGCTGGCCTACCCGTACCTAGGACAATCTGAGTGTGCCCTGAGAAAGAGATATGTGCAGCTCCTATCGGGATTTGTCGGCACATTCGGGCGGTGTTGCTGGTTTAGTTTTACCTTGTCGAAATGTCTTGTTGTACCGGGATACCGAGTCTGATCGGAATGTCTCGGGTGGAGGTCTATTCCTTCATTGACCGTGAGAGCTTGTCATGGGCTAAGTTGGGACTCCCCTGCAGGGATTGAACTTTCGAAAGCCGTGCCCGCGGTTATGGGCAGATGGGAATTTGTTAACGTCCGGTTGTAGAAAACCCGAAGTCGACCTTATTTAAAATACACCAACCGCGTGTGTAACCGTGATGGTCTCTTCTCGGCGGAGTCCGGGAAGTGAACACGGTGTTGGAGTTATGCTTGCGCAGGATGTTCCTTTAGTTTCTCGCTCGTGCTTCGCCTTCTCTTCTCGCCCTCTTTTGCGTATAAGTTAGCCACCACATATGCTAGTCGATTGCTGCAGCTCCACATATTTTTGCCTTATCCATTCCCATGAGCTTAAATAGTTTTGATCGCGTGGGTGTGAGATTGCTGAGTCCCTGTGGCTCACAGATACTACAACTCCAGATGCAGGTCCAGGTGATTTCGCTCCAGGTGACGATTACGAGCTCAGGTGGGAGTTTGACGAGGACTCTCAGCGTTATTATGTTTCCTTTCCCGATGATCAGTAGTGGTGCCTAGTTGGGGTTGTCGATTCAGGACCTTGTCGCATGTTGGGTTCTTTTCTATTTTGGCGCCGTAGTCGGGCCATGAGTGTTTGTTTGATGGATGTTATTTATGTGCTCTGATGTGACGTGGCGAGTGTAAGCCAACTATGTTATCTCCCCCTTTTATTATATTTACATGGGATGTTGTAATGATTGCCTGACTTGCGACATTGCTTTCAATGCGGTTATGCCTCTAAGTCGTGCCTCGACACGTGGGAGCTATAGCCGCATCGAGGGCGTTACACAATGCCCGACCATAGCAGAAGATAGAGAGAAAATGAAAGATGTTCCCTATGCTTCAGCCATAGGCTCTATCATGTATGCAATGCTGTGTACCAGACCTGATGTATGCTTAGCAATAAGTTTAGCAGGGAGATACCAAAGTAATCCAGGAGTGGATCACTGGACAGCGGTCAAGAATATCATGAAATACCTGAAAAGGACTAAGGATATGTTACTCGTTTATGGAGGTGACAAAGAGCTAGTCGTAAATGGTTACGTCGGTGCAAGCGTTGACACTGATCCGGACGATTCTAAATCGCAAACTGGATACGTGTTTATATTGAATGGTGGAGCTGTCAGTTGGTGCAGTTCTAAACAAAGCATCGTGGCGGGATCTACATGCGAAGCAGAGTACATAGCTGCTTCGGAAGCAGCAAATGAAGGAGTCTGGATGAAGGAGTTCATTTCCGATCTAGGTGTCATACCTAGTGCATCGGGACCAATGAAGATCTTCTGTGACCATACTGGTGCAATTGCCTTGGCAAAGGAATCCAGATTTCACAAGAGGACCAAGCACATAAAGAGACGCTTCAATTCCATCCGGGACCAAGTCCAGGTGGGAGAGATAGAGATTTGCAAGATACATACGGATCTGGATGTTGCAGACCCGTTGACTAAACCTCTTCCACGAGCAAAACATGATCAGCACCAAGACTCCATGGGTGTTAAAATCATTACTGTGTAATCTAGATTATTGACTCTAGTGCAAGTGGGAGACTGAAGGAAATATGCCCTAGAGGCAATAATAAAGTTATTATTTATTTCCTAATATCATGATAAATGTTTATTATTCATGCTATAATTGTATTAACCGGAAACATGATACTTGTATGAATACATAGAAAAACTTAATGTCACTAGTATGCCTCTACTTGACTAGCTCATTAATCAAAGATGGTTATGTTTCCTAACCATAGACATGTGTTGTCATTTGATTAACAGGATCACATCATTAGGAGAATGATGTGATTGACTTGACCCATTCCGTTAGCATAGCACTTGATCGTTTAGTATGTTGCTAATTGCTTTCTTCATGACTTATGCAAAGTTCCTATAACTATGAGATTATGCAACTCCTGTTTATCGGAGGAACACACGTCACAACATAACTGGGTGATTATAAAGGAGCTCTACAGGTGTCTCCAAAGGTACATGTTGAGTTGGCGTATTTCGAGATTAGGTTTTGTCACTCCGATTGTCGGAGAGGTATCTCTGGGCCCTCTCGGTAATGCACATCAATATAAGCCTTGCAAGCAATGTAGCTAAAGAGTTAGTTACGGAATGATGCATTACGTAACGAGTAAAGAGACTTGCCAGTAACGAGATTGAACTAGGTATTGGATACCAACGATCGAATCTCGGGCAAGTAACATACCGATGACAAAAGGAACAACATATGCTGTTATGCGGTTTGACCGATAAAGATCTTCGTAGAATATGTAGGAGCCAATATTAGCATCCAGGTTCCGCTATTGGTTATTGACCGGAAACATGTTTCAGTCATGTCTACATAGTTCTCGAACCCATAGGGTCCGCACGCTTAAGGTTTCAATGACAGTTATATTATGAGTTTATGAGTTTTGATGTACCGAAGTTTGTTCCGAGTCCCGAATGAGATTACAGACATGACGAGGAGTCTCTAAATGGTTGAGACATGAAGATTGATATATTGGAAGCCTATATTTGGATATCGGAAGTGTTTCGGGTGAAATCGGGATTTTACCGGAGTACCGGGAGGTTACCGGAACCCCCCGGGAGGTTAATGGGCCTTAGTGGGCCTTTACGGAGAAGAGGAGAGGCGGCCAGGGCTGGGCCGCGCGCCCCTCCCCCCTAGTCTGAATAGGACAAGGAGAAGGGGGCGGCGCCCCCCCTTCCTTCTTCTCTCCCTCCTCTTTCCCCCCTCCCAAGTCCTAATCCAACCAGGAAAGGGGGGGAGTCCTACTCCCGGTGGGAGTAGGACTCCTCCCGGCGCGCCTCTCCCCTTGGCCGGCTGCACCCCCCTTGCTACTTTATATACGGGGGCAGGGGGCACCTCTAGACACAACAATTGATCTCTTGATCTCTTAGCCGTGTGTGGTGCCCCCTCCACCATAGTCCTCGATAATATTGTAGCGGTGCTTAGGCGAAGCCCTGCGACGGTAGAACATCAAGATCCTCACCACGCCGTCGTGCTGACGGAACTCTTCCCCGACATTCTGCTGGATCGGAGTCCGGGGATCATCATCGAGCTGAACGTGTGCTAGAACTCGGAGGTGTCGTAGTTTCGATGCTTGATCGGTCGGGACGTGAAGACGTACGACTACATCAACCGCGTTGTTCTAACGCTTCCGCTTTCGGTCGACGAGGGTACGTAGACAACACTATCCCCTCTCATTGCTATGCATCACCATGATCGTGCATGTGCGTAGGAAATTTTTTGAAATTACTACGTTCCCTAACACGTCTGACGGGCCACTGCATGCTTTACCCACCGTTGGAGCCGTGACCGACTGGATCGCTTGCGGTGGCGACCGACGGAGTGAGAAGTTGATGTGAGGGCCGACTGACATAGAGTCGACGGCTGTCGCAGAAGAACACCGCAGGCACTCGCGCGGAAGTGCGACGCCCCGCGGATCTGAAGAGCCTCGACATCGAGGGGGGCTTCTTGGAGCCAGGCGGAGTCGTCGGCGACGAAAGTGAGCGTGTCGAGTCGGAACTCGCGGCCCATGACCAAACCTCCGCCAGAAACCATGTTGATGAAGATCGAAAAAAAATGCAACCTCGTCGGAAGTTGCCAAGACGCTTTGCCCTATGATGGGCGCCAACTGTCGTGGTACTAAGTCTGATAGTAAGTGTAGGGGGTACATATGAGGAGACAAGTCCCTAGCTACGACGAGGTTGTACACACGAGTTTACGAGTTCAGGCCCCTCTCGGAGGATGTAAAAGCCCTACCTCTTGGAGCCCTGAGGCGGTCGACTGGAATACGGGTGTGTGTTACAAGGGGTGCGAACCCTTGTTCCAGAGGAGGGGGGTGGCTTATATAGAGTGCGCCAGGACCCCAGCCATCCCCCGTTACAGTGTTCAATGTACATTAAGATAGGGCGTTACTGGTAACGCCAGCTATAAAGTGTTATTAATGATCTTTAAGACTACGAACTGAACGCCTTCCCGTTGCCATCCTGAGTGACTCCAGGTCTTCTGTACTTCGAGTGGTTTCTTGTACGGTCTAATGACTTCATCTTGGTCGAGTGAAATTGGGGGTACCCGAGTGAGGTGACTGGTCGAGTGGATTGCACTCCATGGCTACTTTAGTCGGTATTTCTTGCTATACTTTGAGTGTCTTCGATTCTAGGGTAGTGACCTTGGGTAGGGCATATAGGTCATGCATATGACCCTACCCTAGGTCCATGGCATCGTCAAGGACTCCGGCGAGGGGCGGCTGCGCGGGGAGGATCCGGCCGGCGAGGCGGCGGTGGCTGGCACGGAGCTCGTGCGGCGAGGTGGCGGCGCTCGGCGAGGAGGTAGCAGGGAGTGGCGGCGCTCGGGGCACGGGCACGCAGCGCGGCTAAAAGTTCAACTATCCCTAGGTGGTTTTGGTAATTAATTACAACATATAGCTCATTGAGCTAATGCTATTCCAAGACTATTATTTCAGGAAAGCTCAATGAATGGCATGGCATGGATGATGAAAGTGGATCCCTCAAAATACTAAGGACAAAGGATTGGCTAAAGCTCAAAACCTCAAGACTCTTCATTTTACATTTTAGTGATCCAAGATCACATTGAGTCCATAGGAAAAGCCGATACTATCAAGGAGGGATGAGGTGTTGCTTAATGAGCCTCTTGCTTCATGTGCTTAGTGATATGCTCCAAAACCCTCAACTACTTTCCCACATCCACAAATTACCTAAACCCAAAGCCAAAATCGGTCACACCGAAACTTCCTATCCGGCGCCACCGATTCCAAAAGTCATAGCCACTGCCACAAACCCTAAGCAAATCGGTCTTACCGATAGGGATCTCGGTCTCACCGAGATGGGGTTGCAATCTCTCTGTTTCCCTTCGTAACGTTTCGGTCTAACCGAAGTGAGCGATTGGTCCCACCGAGATTGCAATGTAAACTCTCTGTTTCCTTTTTGTAACATTTCAGTCTCACCGAAAAGAGCAAATCGGTCCCACCGAGTTTACCTAACCAACTCTCTGGAAAGCTTATTACCAAATCGGTCTCACCGAGTTTGTGTAATCGGTCTTACCGAGATTACGTTATGCCCTAACCCTAACCGAATCGGTCTCACCGAGATGCATGTCGGTCCCACCGAAATTCACTAACGGTCACTAGGTTTACTAAATCGGTTCGACCGAGTTTAACAATTCGGTCCCACCGAGTTTGGTAAATTGTGTGTAACGGTTAGATTTTGTGTGGAGGCTATATATACCCCTCCACCTCCTCTTCATTCGTGGAGAGAGCCATCAGAACGAGCCTACACTTCCAACTTACCATTTTTGAGAGAGAACCACCTACTCATGTGTTGAGGCCAAGATATTCCATTCCTACCATATGAATCTTGATCTCTAGCCTTCCCCAAGTTGCTTTCCACTCAAATCTTCTTTCCACCAGATCCAAAACCTATGAGAGAGAGTTGAGTGTTGGGGAGACTATCATTTGAAGCACAAGAGCAAGGAGTTCATCATCAACGCACCATTTGTTACTTCTTGGAGAGTGGTGTCTCCTAGATTGGCTAGGTGTCACTTGGGAGCCTCCGACAAGATTGTGGAGTTGAACCAAGGAGTTTGTAAGGGCAAGGAGATCGCCTACTTCGTGAAGATCTACCGCTAGTGAGGCAAGTCCTTCGTGGGCGACGGCCATGGTGGGATAGACAAGGTTGCTTCTTCGTGGACCCTTCGTTGGTGGAGCCCTCCGTGGACTCGCGCAGCCGTTACCCTTCGTGGGTTGAAGTCTCCATCAACGTGGATGTACGATAGCACCACCTATCGGAACCACGCCAAAAACATCCGTGTCTCCAATTGCGTTTGAATCCTCCAAACCCTTCCCTTTACTTTCTTGCAAGTTGCATGCTTTAATTTCCGCTGCCTATATACTCTTTGCATGCTTGCTTGAATTGTGTGATGATTGCTTGACTTGTCCTAAAGTAGCTAAAATCTGCCAAACTCTAAAATTGGGAAAAGGTTAAGTTTTTATTGGTCAAGTAGTCTAATCACCCCCCTCTAGACATACTTCAAGGTCCTACAAGTGGTATCAGAGCTTCGGTCTCCATTTGCTTTGATTTCCATAGGTTTTGGTGGTCATAGCCTTGGTTTCACAACCTAGGAGAGTATGGCATCTAGCGATGGAAATTATCACCGTAGAGGTCCTTACTTCGATGGTACTAATTTTGCTAGTTGGAAGCATAAGATGAAAATGCATATTCTTGGACATAACCCCGCCGTTTGGGCAATTATTTGTATTGGCTTGCAAGGTGAAGTTTTCGATGGGAGAGAACCAAACCGTGAAGCTAATGCAGAAGAATTGAAGATGCTGCAATACAACGCTCAAGCTTGTGATATCATCTTCAACGGATTGTGCCCCGAAGAATTCAACAAAATCAGCCATCTTGAGAATGCAAAGGAAATTTGGGATACTTTGATTGATATGCATGAAGGTACCGAGTCCGTCAAGGAATCCAAGTTGGATGTGCTCCAAAGCCAGCTTGACAAGTTCAAAATGAAGGATGGTGAAGGTGTCGCTGAAATGTACTCTAGGCTTGCTCTTATCACAAATGAGATTGCCGGCTTAGGGAGAGAAGAGATGACCGACAAATTCATCATCAAGAAGATCTTAAGAGCATTGGATGGAAAGTATGATACCGTGTGCTCATTGATTCAAATGATGCCAAACTACAAAGATCTCAAGCCAACGGAAGTCATTGGAAGAATTGTTGCTCATGAGATGTCACTCAAGGATAAGGAGGAACTTCACAACAAGTCAAGTGGTGCTTACAAAGCCTCAAGTGAAGCCCCCACATCATCAAGTGAGAAACAAATCTTCAATGAAGAATTGAGCTTAATGGTGAAGAACTTCAACAAATTCTACAAGAGTAGAAGCAAAGAAAGAAGCTCCAAATCAAGGTCTTACAATGACAAGAGATCTTCTAGTCGAGAGCGCAATTGCTACAATTGTGGGAGACCCGGACACTACTCCAATGAGTGTACGGCACCCTACAAAAGAAGAGAAGATTCTCCAAGAAGAAGGAGCAAAAGAGAAGAATCACCACCAAGAGAGAGGAGGAGTAGAGATGATCGTTATGAACGAAGACCCTCACGGAGAAGCAAGGATTCCGAAAGGAAGGACAAGTCATCAAGGAGCTACACAAAACGAACACAAGCTCAAGATGATCTCCCACCACAAGACCACAAGAACAAAGGCAAGGACAAGCTTCAAGAAGAGATTGATGCATTCGAAGAAGCACCTAAAGCCTCGTTCAAGTGGGTCCCCAAGACTACGTCAAGTTCTACTTCATCTAGTACAACTACAACTCCAAGGATTCCCATCAAGATGATGTGGATCCCGAAGAAGAAGAACTAGAGAGTTCTTGAGGGTGACTCCGCCAACATTCTTCACTCATATCATTTTGGCAACAACAAGTGCAATCAACTTCCACATCTTGCACTAGTTCAAGGAGTCACAAACCCTCATGTTGGTAAGACAAGGGACAAGGTAAGCTAATGATTTCATGGACATCATCTTGTGTGTGCATCACTCTATGTCTATGGAAATTCTTGTTTGTTCCTTGTGGGACTAACCCATGTAGGTAAGTTGAAAGTGCAACTCACTCCAAAGGATTGCTCCAAATGATCTACATCAACATTGAGCATCTACATCTTCAACACCTACATGAAGTCATCATCGACACAACCCAAGGTTAGTTCATCCCTCTAAGGGGGGATCTCACATCTAGGGGGAGCTTAACTCTAAGAATTGAGTCAAAGCAACTCTAATGGTGTGAACACATTAATGCATTATGTAAAAGTGGTAAGCCCACTTGAGCTTAAACAATGAGTATGACCTATGATCAAATGTTCTCATTTGACTCCTAACTCAATATACTCATATATAGATGACCTAGTCATCGCCAATTGCTTGATAGATGCTAGAATTGGTTGTGCATGCTTTGCCACATATTTCATTTGCTATCTTATTGTGTGAGCATGTTGGTGCATATTTTACTCATTCAAGGACATCCACTTGTTGTTTTGATTGTTTGGTTTCTTTTCTTTTTGCCAAGTGGATGGACAAGAATGCCTAAGAACCTTCTTTAGCTATCTATGCTTTTCTCATCTCAAACTCTATTCATGCTACATCACAAAAGTTGATCAAGTCAGATTCGAACCACTCTGTGTGAGGAGCACTCGGAGTCCCCGATTCGTCATAGAATTAAACTTCCAAAACCTCTTTGTGATTCTCGGTCTGACCGATTCTTCCATTTCGGTCCTACCGAGATCATCAAGTTGATCTGAGTTTTCAATCTCGGTGCAACCGATTTGGACTTTTCGGTCTCACCGATTTGCTGTAACTGAACATAGTTATGCATCTCGGTGCCACCGAGTTGTTCCTCTCGGTCACACCGACAGGGTCGGGCTATATATAGCCACGGGCAAAAGTTTGGAAATTTCTCCGAAACCCTTCGCCCGCGCAACAGCTCGCTCTGCCATTGTGATCTCCGGATCGTCTCCTCGCCGCCAGTAGCCTCCTGTCGCTGGTCTTCGCCGCCGTCAACGCAATTCATCCCCGCCGTTGCCGCCGTAGCAAGTCCACCGCCAAGTTAGGGTATGGACTTGATCTTTGTGCTATCCACGTCTGATTCCTAGCACATTGTTTTTATATTGATTCTTGCCACGATTGAGATTCTTCTATCCAGCCAAAATAGTCCATAGATTGGTTGCGATTCAAATTTTTAGGGTTAGGTTTCTGCCGAAACCATCTCGGACCCACCGAGTTGAAAAACTCGGTCTCACCGATTTTGCTTATGCCATTGCACTAGTGACTCTCGGTCTGACCGAGAATTACTAATTGGTGCGACCGATTTGAGGATTCTGTGAAACCCTAGCAGTCTCGGTGCCACCGAACTGAAATTCGGTCCAACCGAGATCATCAGTTTAGGTTCCAAAACTGCTTTGGTATCACCGAGTTTGAAAATCGGTTGATCCGAAATGCTTTCTGTGGAAAACGAAAACTGAACTTTTGAATCATTCTTTTGGAAAAATCTCTGCATTTTGTGATGCTCATCTATTCTATCTCATCTATAACTCTTCACAGGGTCAGCGGTCAGCTTTTGCAGTATGTCTGATCAGAGTGACAGCCAGAACAGGTCAGAAGAGCACATGGACTTGAGTGAGGGCACTAGTCCCTTAACTTCAGATGATGGGAGTAGAAGTACTCCTAGCAACTTGCCTAAGGCTGCTACTAGGCAAATGAGGAAAAGAACTTCAGATTCTGAGGATGAAGATTACAAAGCTGAGGAAGATGAGGCCACTTCCAAGAAAGTGGTGCTCAAGAAAGAGTATGGCTCTGCACAGAGCACAAAGCCAGGTCTGAAAAAGAAAGTTCCTGCCAAGAGAACTCCAATGCCAAAGGCCAGGAAGTCCACTCAAGTGCCAGCTCAGGCTCAACCCAAAGAGGCACCTGCAAGGAAAGAAGCACCATCAAAACCTCAGAAAGTCCCCATTGGTGCAACCATGAAGTTCACAGTTGAATCAGAGGATGATGGTGATCAGGACAAGAAAAAGAAGAGAGCAAGAACCACAACTGCCAAGGTCCTTGGAAAGCCCTCAATGAGAAGGGATTCTGATGAAGAGGAAGAGGATGCTGCACCAGCACCTAAGGCAACTAAGCTTATGGGAGATGCAATCAGGTCAGGGGCTGCAACATCCAAGCCCAAAGATGCACCCAAAGCTGCCTCCAAGGCCAAGCAAGCTCCAAAGAGGAATACTAGGAGTATTCCAGCTGCTGAGAAGAACAAGGCCCCAGTGCCCAATGTTGCTGAAGAAGAGGATGAGGAAGGACAAGTCCTTAGAAAGCTCAAGCCCAAGATACCAGACCACAATGATGCCCATCCTGTGGCTGGGGACATGAGAATCAGGAAGGATTCAGGGCTGAGACTGTGGAGGATGGAAGACCCATATGCTTCAAGAAGAAAAACTGTTGTTAACTACAGGTTCCACTCAAAGGAACAACAGGACTTTTATGAGACCATTCTGTTGGACAAGAAGCCCATAGTCTATGATATGAGGTGGGTTGACTGGAAATTCATCAGGGAGAATGAGCAGCACTACCCTGGAGTGGAGGAGAGCTTTGTTGCTTGTGGAGTAGCAGATTTTGTTGGACAAAAGTTTACCAACTGGAATGATGAGCTTATCATGCAGTTCTACTCCACAGCACACTTTTATCCAGATGGTAGTGTTGTGTGGATGTCTGAAGGTACAAGGTACCAATCCACTGTTGAAGAATGGGCAAATCTCATAAATGCCCCCAAGGAAGAAGAGGATGACTTGGACATTTATGCAAAGAAGAAGTTGGGTCACAATTCAATGGCTCACATGTACAAGGAAATCCCTGACAAGGCAGTTGAGACTCACAAGTTTGGATCAGTTCACTTTCTGCTGTCAGGTCTGGCAACCATCAATTGGATCCTGAGGCACACTTTGTTGCCCAAGTCAGGTGACCATAACATGATCAGAGGGTATGCCATCAACATGCTACATGTGTTTGATGTGCCCCAGAAGTACAAAGTCATGAGCCTCATAGTTGAAACAATCAAGAGGACTGCAGCAGATTAGAAGAGGAGCTGTGGATATGCACCTCAGATTCAAGAATTGATCAACTCCAAGATGGGCACAAGGAAATATCAATTGGATAAGGAACATTTTCCAATTTATCCAAGCTTTGAGGACAATGAGGTTGTCATGAATGAAGATGATCCACAATCAGTCCAAGCTCAGGAGAAGAAAGAGAAGGCAAAGTAGGAGAAGGCTGCCAAGATGCCAACTCAAGAGGAGCCATCTGAGTATTTCTTGAAAACCAAACAAGATAAGCTTGGTTACTTGATAGCATCAACTCTGAGGATTGAGAAAGGGTTGGCCACCCTAACTCAAAACCAGGAGAGCCTGGAGAGAATCATGGAACAAAAATTCTATGATCTAGATGTCAAGGTAACTGAGATTCAGTCAGTTGTAGAGCAGCTGCAGGATGACATGCAGGAGAGGAAGGGCAAGACAACCACAAATGTGTTTCCCAGAGTGCCCAGAGCCCAGAGGTCATTTGCAGTGCCAGTGAAAGACACTAGAGCTACAACTTCAGCACCAGCTACTGCCCCTACAGTTCCAGTGCAACCAGCTCCAGCATCCACTCCAGCACCCTCTACTTCAACTGAAGCCTTCGTCCAAGGAGCTATCAAGACACCACCACCAGAAGATCAAGCCTGAGAGTCGATCTAGCACTATGCATTTTCTATGAACTTTTTGGTAACTTGTTGCCAAAGGGGGAGAAAAATGTATAGATCATAGGCTTCGAGAGAGAGTGTGTTGCTTTTGATCTCTCTTGCTTTATTTGGTGGTTTTTCAAACTTTGTTTGATTTTGGTTGAGATATTATGCCTGTGAGACATTGATGATCATGTGTTTGATCATAAGCTACACTTATGCATGCTTGATATTATCCTATCTATCTTATGTGATCATTCACTATGCTTGGTGATGAGTGCATGTATTCATTGTTTATTATTTTGAGCGCTCCACCAAGATGTATGTGACATGGAAGAGTAATCCATGAGCCTAATTCATTGTGCATTTGCAGTCCAAAGCAAATCTTAACCCATGCACAAATTTAGGGGGAGCTCTTGCTTATCACATACTTCTCAAAGCGACGATGTTATTCAATCTTATTATCATTTGTCGAAGCTTTGATCTATATGTTGTCATCAATTACCAAAAAGGGGGAGATTGAAAGTGCAACTATCCCTAGGTGGTTTTGGTAATTAATAACAACATATAGCTCATTGAGCTAATGCTATTCCAAGACTATTATTTCAGGAAAGCTCAATGAATGGCATGGCATGGATGATGAA
This sequence comes from Triticum aestivum, assembly GCF_018294505.1. Lineage (NCBI taxonomy): Eukaryota > Viridiplantae > Streptophyta > Magnoliopsida > Poales > Poaceae > Triticum > Triticum aestivum. The sequence continues at coordinate 225,422,840 of NC_057813.1, read as the reverse complement.
AGTGGATCCCTCAAAATACTAAGGACAAAGGATTGGCTCAAGCTCAAAAGCTCAAGACTCTTCATTTTACATTTTAGTGATCCAAGATCACATTGAGTCTATAGGAAAAGCCAATACTATCAAGGAGGGATGAGGTGTTGCTTAATGAGCCTCTTGCTTCATGTGCTTAGTGATATGCTCCAAAACCCTCAACTACTTTCCCACATCCACAAATGACCTAAACCCAAAGCCAAAATCGGTCACACCGAAACTTCCTATCCGGCGCCACCGATTCCAAAAGTCATAGCCACTGCCACAAACCCTAAGCAAATCAGTCTTACCGATAGGGATCTCGGTCTCACCGAGATGGGGTTGCAATCTCTCTGTTTCCCTTCGTAACGTTTCGGTCTAACCGAAGTGAGCGATCGGTCCCACCGAGATTGCAATTTAAACTCTCTGTTTCCTTTTTGTAACATTTCGGTCTCACCGAAAAGAGCAAATCGGTCCCACCGAGTTTATGTAAGCAACTCTCTGGAAAGCTTATTACCAAATCGGTCTCACCGAGTTTGTGTAATCGGTCTTACCGAGATTACGTTATGCCCTAACCCTAACCGAATCGGTCTCACCGAGATGCATGTCGGTCCCACCGAAATTCACTAACGGTCACTAGGTTTACTAAATCGGTTCGACCGAGTTTAACAATTCGGTCCCATCGAGTTTGGTAAATTGTGTGTAACGGTTAGATTTTGTGTGGAGGCTATATATACCCCTCCACCTCCTCTTCATTCATGGAGAGAGCCATTAGAACGAACCTACACTTCCAACTTACCATTTTTGAGAGAGAACCACCTACTCATGTGTTGAGGCCAAGATATTCCATTCCTACCATATGAATCTTGATCTCTAGCCTTCCCCAAGTTGCTTTCCACTCAAATCTTCTTTCCACCAGATCCAAAACCTATGAGAGAGAGTTGAGTGTTGGGGAGACTATCATTTGAAGCACAAGAGCAAGGAGTTCATCATCAACGCACCATTTGTTACTTCTTGGAGAGTGGTGTCTCCTAGATTGGCTAGGTGTCACTTGGGAGCCTCCGACAAGATTGTGGAGTAGAACCAAGGAGTTTGTAAGGGCAAGGAGATCGCCTACTTCGTGAAGATCTACCGCTAGTGAGGCAAGTCCTTCGTGGGCGATGGCCATGGTGGGATAGACAAGGTTGCTTCTTCGTGGACCCTTCGTGGGTGGAGCCCTCCGTGGACTCGCGCAGCCGTTGCCCTTCGTGGGTTGAAGTCTCCATCAACGTGGATGTACGATAGCACCACCTATCGGAACCACGCCAAAAACATCCGTGTCTCCAATTGCGTTTGAATCCTCCAAACCCTTCCCTTTACTTTCTTGCAAGTTGCATGCTTTAATTTCCGCTGCCTATATACTCTTTGCATGCTTGCTTGAATTGTGTGATGATTGCTTGACTTGTCCTAAACTAGTTAAAATCTGCCAAACTCTAAAATTGGGAAAAGCTTAAGTTTTTATTGGTCAAGTAGTCTAATCACCCCCCTCTAGACATACTTCAAGGTCCTACAGCGGCCAGCGAGCTTCGGCGGGCGGCGGCGGAGCAACGAGGCGGCGACGGCGCTGGTGCGGGGCGGCGGGCGACTCCGGCGGGGAGCCCGCCAGCGGGAGGCGAGGCGAGGGTAGCCGGAGGTGGTGCGGGTCCGAGGCGGCGGCGGCGCGGGGCGCGGGAGCCCGCGAGAGGCGGCGGCGTGGCAAATGGGCCGGGAGGGCCCGCGATGGGCTTCCAGGGCCGCGACGGCGGGGCGCGGTGGAGAGCCGACGTGGCGGGCACTGTTTGGTCCGGGGCGGCGGCTGGACGCGTCCGGCGCCGGCGGACGTGTCTGGCGCGGAGAGGGGAGGTGAATCTAGGGTTAGGGTAGGATTTTACCCGTGATTCGAGGAGGGGGAGGTGTTTATATAGGTAGAGGGAGCTAGGAGAGTCTAGATGAGGTGCGGTTTTCACCCATACGATTGTAATCCAACGATGAAGAGCATGGAGGGGGTTTAGATGGGCTAGCGGGCTGTTGTGGCGGGGTGCTGGGCTGCAAAGAGAAGGGGGGTTTCGCGGTTACACGGTTAATCGTTGGGCATCAAACGACCTTCAAATGAAACGGAATTTGACAGGCGGTCTATCGATGATGTACCAAGACCACTCTTCAACTCTCAGCCCATTCCGAGAACGTTTTTCTGCGGCTCACGAAACGAGATCTGGGAGGTATAGCAGGCACGTGCGAGTGTGTCTGGGCTCAGAATGGACAATGAAGAGAACTGGGAGGACCCGAATGGATGCAAGTTTTAAAAAACATGCAGATGAAATGCAGATGATGACATGATAAAGTGTAACACGCAAGCGAATGACGTGGCAACAACAGCGAATAACTGAGAGACATTTGGTGCATTGATATCGGGGCTTTACTCATAACTAGCGAGTAGCTTAACATCATTCTTAGTTGCATACAACACTTTTCAGTATGGTAAGCAACTTAGTTTCATAGGTAGGCAACTTAGTAACACCGATGACAATTTTTAACGAATTGTAGGCAATTGAAATAGCACTGGCAGGCAACTAGGTATCACTGGTAACTTAAAGAAATCAATGATAAGAAAATTCACAATATTGGAGGCAACTATTTTACAAAGTTAGGCAACTGAGTAGTAACGGTAGGCAACTAATTATCAATGGCAGGCAACTGAGCATCAATGGTAGGCAATTTCATCATATTTATAGGCAACTAAGCATCAACAATATGCAACTGAGGTAACTGAGCAGCAATGATAGAAAAGTTGCGAAATTCACAAATACACATAGTGTAGTGAAGTTGCTTGTATGTGGCACTAAAGGTGCCTCATGTTTTGTGTGTGTTCTCTTTTCTATACAAACCAACCTAATAGGTAGTTCTACTACGCCAAAAAAAGAAGTTGCTTCTCTATAGCATTAAAATTGCCTCCATCGCACTAAAGTTGCTCAAGAAAAAGTTTGACGAAATTTACCCATATGGGATCTAGTTTTGAAGAACTCGTCATGAGAAACCCGCCGGTAAAAATAAATCTAATGCGCGAATCAAAAGTTATGGCCTTTAATGAACTAAATCCCAAATAAATGCACGTCACAAAGATCTACTCCCGTCGTCCCATAATGAACACTACACTAAAGTCAAAAAACGTCTTACATTATGAGACGGAAGGAGTATCTTTTTAATCTTTGTTTGTTATAAAATCACTCGGTCATGCAGAAGACCAGTGGTTTCCAAACTAAAAGGAAAAGTGTGCCCGATCACATGAACAAGCGTCAGGGTGCTCCCTTGCCACGTCCATATAAAATATATTTATAATTAAGTAAAATATATTTACAAATAAGAAGAAAAAGGGAGAAAATGGATGGAGCCACATAATGGTTTAGGCACGGTTCAGACCTCACCGCTCCATACCCACCCGTGATCAATTCAGCGCGCCAGTACCGGACCATCGTCCGCAAAGCAATCCGAAAGGTAGCACGAGGACGGGACGAGCCACGTCTTCACGACACGATTCCTCGGGCCCTTGCCGAACTCCCACGCCGCGCCGGTGATCTCTCGCTTGCCCAGGTCGTACTCGACGACCTTCCACGGCAACCATATGTAGACTAGCGCCTGATTCTCTGGGTGCATCGCCAGGAACCTCACCTCGCCGCCGCCGCCCTCCACGACATCGCTGACTCTCACGGCGTGCTTTAGCCGCCACCGCTGGCGCGGGCGGTCGTCCTGGAGCGACCAGACTTTGAGTAGCCCTCCGTCGCTGCAGAAGTAGTGCAGCCTGCCGCCGGAATGCGCGACGCGGCCGTCGCCGTCCACCGGCTCGGGGAGGTCGATGACCGTGCACGCGAGCCCGGCCCCGGCGGCGAGGTCCATGCGGACGACGCAGTCCGGGTCGGAGGCGAGGAAGTACATAGCGCCGCTGTGGCAGTGCACCGAGCCGGAGAGGGAGCCCGCGGGGACGCCGCCTAACTCCACGTCGCGCGCGGCCCACGCCCGCGTCTCCGACGAGAACACCTCCACCGCCGCGCCGCGGTCGCGCCACCTGGTGAAGTTTATCACGTGGTAGTGCTGCCCGCCGAGCGGGTCGAACGCCAGCACGGAGAGCCGCGCGTCCTTGGCTGGCCTCGGGAGCGCCGCCCAGCTCCTGGTCACCGGGCTCACGACGTAGAACTCCGGCGCGCCGGGGCAGGGCCGGCCCTGTGTTTCGGGAGGCCCTAGGCGAACTCGACGACATGGGCCCCTATGTTCTAAGTCCTAAGACAATATATATGTATGCGTGTGTTATATATATAACTTATTATAAAAAGTAACTTTCAATCACACATCTTTAGTTTTAAGTATGAGTATAATAATTCAAATGACTCCATCGAGAACAATAATAACCAAATTCGAACCGACTCCATAAAAAACAATGGTACTAAAAAGATCGCAAAATGAAAGTAATATGACATGATTACCTCAAATAAGAACGAAATTAGACTGACTCCATCGACAACAATAATACTTCAGTGCTTCAAAAAATGTTTCTTCGGGCATTTCGTGATGCGAAGTCATTAAGGGCACAATCAAGATCAACATTGTCCAAGATATCCTTCTCAATGCAGCACATCGCCAGGCCATTCAATCTATCTTGCAACATAGTTGACCTCAAATAATTTTTCAGTAGTTTCAGTTTAGAGAAACTTCTTTCAGCTGAGGTTACAGTCACAGGCACTGTTAAGAGGATTCGATAGGCAACAGAGACATTTGGATAGCAATCTACAGCCATAACAAACTGAAGAATCTCAAGCGCTGACATCAAACCATCTGGCAAAGTTACCTGCAACACTTTTAACTCTGAGACAAAATCATGAAGATCAACATCAGATGATTTATCATCAGAAAAAGCTTTTGCAAAAGTAGCGCAACATTCCTGTAGTTTGCTATCATCCAAGGACTTCAGATTTTTTTGAATTAAATAAGAAACCAAACACCTTTTCAAATTTCTTCAACTGATCAAAGCGGCTGGTCAATGAAAGAATTGCATTGTCAACAATGACTAGAAAGTAATTAACTCTGAAGGATTCCATAGCTGACAATTGTATTTCTTCTTCTTGATCATTGATTTCATCATGATGCCTCTTTCTTTTCTGTTGACGTTTTGAAGGAAATTCTGGCTCTATGTCCATATCAGATGCAATGGCTTTTGCTATCTCAATACTAGCTTGAAAGCCTTCATCTCTATACTTCTTAAAATATAATATGACCCCGTCAATGTGTTTTATAGTAGCATCAATGCACACCATCTTTTCCTGCAACTTTTGGCTCACCATATTTACAGAGAACAAAACATCATGCCAGATAACCATGCCAACTAAAGTTTCAAAATTCTCAAGTGCACTGACCAAAGATTGAGCATCACTTACAGCTGCTGGGTCATCAGTAGAAGTCTCCTCCAATTCCTTCAAAGCTGAAATTACATGGATAGCTTGGTACTTGATAGGCTGCACACTCTTTATTCGACTCTCCCAACAAGTACTGGACAAAGGCTTGAGAGTTAGTTTTGTTTCTTTTGGGAGATTGTCAAGTAAGATCTTCCACCTTTTAGTAGAACGTGAAAACAACACGTATATCCGTTGTATAATACCAAAGAATGTAATAGCCTGTTTGCAAGATTTTGCCATATCACAAAGAGTGAGATTCAAACTATGACATGCACATGGCATATACAATGCTTTGGGGTTTTCTTTAAGGAAGCGACTCTGAACACCTTGGTGTTGTCCTTTCATGTTGGAACCATTGTCATAACCTTAACCTCTCACATCAGCATTCAAATCAAAAGAACTCAATGTATCCATCAAAACCTTCAAAAGCCCCAACCCCGATGTGTCCTTAACCTTTAGGAACTCTAGGAAAAACTCCTCCACTCTCGGAAGGTTGCTTGACATATTGACACAACGCACAATGAGAGTCATTTGTTCTTCATGGCTCACATCCGGGGTACAATCCAGAATAACTGAAAAATACTTGGCATCTTTGATGATCTTTAAAATTACATTTCTCACGGCATTAGCAAGAACTGAGATCAACTCGTTCTGGATTTTGTGGCCAAGATAGTGATGATGGATTTCACTATTTTGAATACGCCGGATGTGTTCTTGCATAACAGGATCAAATTCAGCAATCATTTCAATCGTGCCCAAAAAATTACCATTATTATCTTGATACAACTTCTCATTTGATCCACGAAAAGCCAAAGTATGTTTTGCAAGAAACTTCACTGCTGAAACTATTCTTACCAGAACTTGTCTCCAACGCTCCTTCTCCTTTGCAATCCCCCTTTGCATATCGTCATCAATTGTCTGATTTTTGCTTAGTCTCAACCTAACTTCATTCCATGTATTCATGTTTGTTAAATGATCAACACTGTTCTCATGATCTTTGAGACGCGCACTCAAACGCTTCCGGTTATTCAATCCGTCAGATGCCAGCATAGACTTGCTCAGTTTTGATTTGAACAACTTGCAACAAAAACAATATACTTTGTTTGCACCTTTGTGGTAAACCAACCACTTTCTGTCAACAAACTCACCATTACTTAACTTCCTGGAGTAAAAAGCATATGAAAGGTGTCTACCAATGATGTCCTTCTCGAACTCCAGATCCAATACTCTAATAGGTCCCTTCTCAATTAAAATATCCCTTTGCTATTGTCAAGACCTTCCCATGTTCTTGGATCAAAAATAAATGAAAGGAAATCTTCCTGTTCATCATTAGAGGAAGGCTGCAAATTTTCCTCCTCCATTGTATTGTCAGCATCAACTTCAAAATTTATTTGCTTCCCTGTGCTCGCACCATCTTCATTCACCTCAACATTTGAATTTGCATGCTCAGAAGTAGTTTCTTGCCCTTGTTTTTCACTGACATCAACATTGCTTGAAGATGTAAAGAAGTTATTCAAAGAACCCTTCAGTGCTAGAATTTTTAGATCATTTTCTTTTTTTTTCCTTCTTTTTTCAGCACCCGACTTTTGCTTCTTCTTTGGTAATATGGCAGGCTAATGTCCTAAAATCATGAAGAAAAGATCAAAAGAGGATACAAAAAATTAGGAATTTATACATCGGATGATTGGAACCCTAGACATGTATATAGAATGACAAAAAATTGATAGATTGGATTACAATGCGTACATACTAAATAAAGAATAAATAACCTGCTACTGAGATTGTCAAATTGAGGTTTGGGGATGGACAGGGATGCGTACTCGGTACTTCTTGCCGTACTTCTTGACTTCTTGACTTCTTGACTTCCGATCGGTGCCGGATGCCGGATGGCTGATTGGCCGGGCTACCGCTTGCCTGCCGGACTGCTGTGGCGGCGACGGCGAGCGACGGATCGAGCGAGAAGGCCGACGGGCGTGAGTCAAGGCGCCGTTTAGGCTTCGCCTACGCGTACGTATCCATCAGCTATTCAGCGACAGGCCTGATCAGCGATCGCTAGCTATATCTGGCCTCCCAGCACATCAGCGACAGGCCTGTATAGTATAATTTTTTTTGAGACAAAGGCCTGTATAGTATATGTATACTCCATCATGTGCCCCCCCCCCCCCCCCCCCCTCGGCTGGGCCCTGGGCCGTCGCCCCGTCGCCCATGCCCCAGGGCCGGCCCTGCGCCGGGGGCGCGGCAGAGGAGCAGGCCGTTGCACCCGTCGCAGAAGATGACGCTGTCGTGCAGCGGGAAGAAGCCGAGGTCCCGGACCTCGAGCCGGCGGCCCTCCCTTGCGCACGCGTACACGGGCCTGCCGCCACCGCCGCCAAGGGCGCCGTCGTCGTCGGGGAAGCAGATCATGGACATGTGCAGGGGGAGCCGGCGGCGGAGGTAGCCGTCGGCGATGGCGGCGCACCAGTTCTTGGAGACGCACCTGGAGCGCGCGACGGAGTCGAGAGGCAGGCGCAGGATGATCTCCGCGAGCACGTCGTCGCCCAGGTCGATCTCTTCCGGAGCATAGCCCCTGGCACTCGCGTCGCTGTCGAGGGAACAGCTCTTGAGGATCGCCATATATATTCTTCTTGGCACGTACAGTGCGCTCTTTACTGAATATACAGACCGAGTAGAGGGAATCGGAGGAAGAAACAGCAGTCGGAAGTTTCAGATAAGAAGGACGACGATGGATGTAGATGGAATGTAGTGCAAGATTAGAAGGGATGGGCTATAAATAGGTCTCCAAATGCATACGGGTGGATGAGAATACTCGCGTACTGCCTGGTCGGCACGGATAGAAATGGAATGATTGGAGCCCGCGTGTGCGCCGACGTGTATCTGGTAGCTCAGTCGACAGCAGAGGAGAACCTGCGGGGTGGATGGTGATGATCGTCGTGGACACAGCTAGGTCGTGACACGTATACCCGTTTAGAACTGAACTTGGGCTCCAGTGATTCGATCGAGTTTCTCTTGTCGCCACGAGCTGACACCGCATCACCGCGGAAAGGGGAGGTGGCGGCCGCATTCCGAGCAACGTTTTCCGGTGCGCGGCGGTGGCGCGATATGGCGCGGTGGTCGTGGCCGGTGGAAAAATAATCGAGACCGCCGCGCCGCGCCGCACTTCACATGCCTGTGCGGTGGTGCGCCGGCTCCAAAGTCCAGGGTCGCTCCTTCTCCTTACACGCAATTGACAAAAGAATGCCCAATTTCTGTTTGGTCATTCTTCGCCCGTCAAAATTGAGTTGGCCCAATTTCTGTTTGGTCATTCTTCGCCCGTCAAAATTGAGTTGAGAAAGCGAATCAACCTGTCGTTGAATGGTTAGATGGACAGTAATATCCCATCGTATAAAGGTTCAAATTCTGATGCTTGTATTGATCCTGAATTTATTTCAATATTTTTGGCGACATGCGTTCAGTTGAAGGAGACATTCCCGTCGACTACGAGGCGCATACGGCGACTTCGTAAAATCTCAAGATGATATGTTGGTTCTGTCTCTCGGAGGTGCTCATAGACATAGGGTATGCGTGTGGGCGTTCATAAAAGTGAATGTATGCGTGTATATATGAACACTTACGTCTGTACTGTGTTAAGAGAAAATGAATTAAAAAAATTACATAGTTTGTCAAAACCCGGCCAGCTTATCAAAAAGCAAATGGGTTAATATAAAGAGCTTCGGAAGATTGAAAAAGAAAACGGCAAAAAAGGACAGATTTAGATAGGAAGAAATACACTTTAGGCTTATCGTGTGTCTAAAGTTGGACTTCTCCCATTTTTTCTGTTGTTTTACGAAAACACTAATTTTTAGACATGATAAATCTGACTTTTTTGTGACAATTTATACTGACGTAATGATGATAAATTTAGTTTACAAGCATGTCAATTATCTTAAGAAAAAATAAATTAAAACGGGTTTGTCATACTCGCCAACTAAATTTATCATTCTCGAAGAACATAATTTGCCATGAAAATATTCGATTTGTCATGCTCAAAAATCTAATGTCGGATTTGTAATGAAGTCCTTGTTTTATACGTGACAACTTATCATGAATATTCTCCTTATGTGGTCTTAAACGGTTTAAACATGTGCAAGAGTACATCACCACAAAGGCTGCAAGCTAGAGTCAGCAATTATGCACAAAAGAAAGGGGAGTTGTTTAGTTTTTTTTTCTTTGTGATTCTTATGCTGTTATTGGGGTTTTCCACCGGAAAATATGATGCCCATGTGTGTTGTTGTTGTTCCTTATTTTTGGGAGTGTGTTCTTATGCTTATCAACTTTTTTTTTTGTGGGGATACAGTAGTAGATCAACTTAATTGCACACTAATTCCCAACATTATGGTCATCACGTTTGTTTTCTTTTTCAAAGCAACTTGAGTCCTCTAGGTCATTGCATATGGCCTGGCCCGTGTAGCAATGATTAACATGATGGTCAGTAGATCAACTTAATCGCACGCTAGTTCCCAACATCGTGGTCATCACGTTTGCATTTCTTGCTCAAAGCAACCCAATACCCTCTGGCCCATTGCGTATGGTCTGCCTCGGTGTGGCAATGATCGTGGAGCTGGCGGTGGTCATGCGTGCACGTCAACCGAAACAACTGCCGGGACGCATTAGCATATGAACAAAGCGTAATTGCGTAAACTAATCCCCCAGATTGTCTAACATGATTGGAACGTACGCCAGCTGCAAGCATGCTTTGTTTGGAGTCGAGACCAAGGAAACGAGCATGCACTTGGACGTGGACAATTGCGTGTTGCCGCTCTTGAATATAATCTCCCTATTATCCGACAAGAAAAAAGCTGTATCTCTATCTAGTGAGACTTGGTTCATTCTGCCGACCTGAGTCTCCACTAACTTTCGCATGAAAGCTGGGTGGTTACTTTCTGGCTTGTCAGTACTACTTGAAAACTTCAAGTAACTCCAACTTTTCGCAAAAAAAAAAAGTAGCATCAATTTACAATTCTCCCAACCTATTTCCATTATTGAGACGAATCAGGATGAGTGGACGAAATCGCCGGATGCGTGGCCGCCATTCGTCACCAAGATAGGCCTTACTTCCATTATCAACAAGCTTAATTGGAGGGACAGGCGATGCAACCTAGTATTTCCATTATTGAGGCGAACTATAGGCATATCATAGGGCCAGTTCCTTTGAGGCGATTCTCAACAATCATGACTGGAAAATCAATAAGCTGGAAATAACTCAATCTGCTTCTTCAGAACCATCTGACAATCGTGAGAATTGGTAGTGCAATTGAGAAGCGCTCCCAGGCCCGATTCTTGCGATTATGCGGCCTCCCGCAAAAGAAAACAGTTGGGTTTGGGTGTCTACCCCTATTTGAGTGGAATATTAAGAAAAACTGCCACTCCGAACAATACAGAGCGCACGTTAGGCTGCCCTGGTATTTCTCGTTGTCGATCGATTCCTCACGATAGATTTTTCCTAGCCGCCGATGGCCTCCAGGCGCATGAAGAATCAAAAGCTGAAAAGAACTGGGCCATTATCAAGTCCAGCACATGAAGATGACCACGGCCAACTATATATAGACGGTCTATTCTGCTAATATTAGCAGAATAACTATTATGTACACCACTTCGGCACTGCACGCTCAACAGAAGCGCACTGCATTATTTTGACGACGAGCACTGCAATATAGACTAGTGAACTTCGCGTCGGAAAAAACTGCACGCAGTGTTTTTCTGGTACTGTTTTTGCTCTAATTTTTTGATTGTTTATCGGAACGAGGCGTGTAATATACCGTTGAAAAGCTATGGATTAGGCGCAAATTCAACATGTTGAACACTTTTCGAGATTCCACACGGTTTAAGAGCAGTTTTGAAAATGGTGCGGCGGATGACGAGTGGCAGCGAGTGATTTTTCGCGTTTTTTCTAAACCGCTTGTCGGAATGAAGCAAATGATACGCCGTTGGATAAATATCGTCGAGGCGCATCTTTTTTATATATAAATCTTTCTCTAATTCGTTACGGTTGAAGAGCAGTTTCAAATTTACTAAATCGCGGAACTCTGTTTTTCAAGTTTTTTGAAATTTTCAGTACTGTTTTCGCTCCAGTTTTCTAACCATTTGTCGAAACGAGACGTATGATACGCCGTTGGAAAGCTATGGACAAGGCGCATCTGTCGTATGTTGAAATGTTTTTGAGATTCCTTACAGTTTTAAGTTAATTTCAAAAATCGTGCGGCGGATGACGAGTGGCAGCGGCCGTTTTTCGTGAAATTTTTACAAACCGGGTTGTCGAAATGATTCAAATGATATGCCGTTGGAAAGATATCGAGGAGACGCAAGTTTTTCATGTAGAATACTCTCTCTAATTCCTTACGGTTTAAGAGCAGTTTTAAATTTACCGAAATGCGGACACTCTGTTTTTCGCGGAAACCAAATCAACGTGGATACTTCATCCGACTGAAAACCGCACTGCATCGGACGAAAAACCGCACTGCATCAGATAGGCAAGTGAACTTCATGATTTCTTTTATCGGACGTACATATTTTCTCGTATGAGTTCTCATTGTTTTCTTTTCAACATTTCCTTATGAACGAGAGTGGACCGCATAGACGGGGATAAGTGAACCACGACATATATCGAAGTGAACCACATTAATATCTTGTTGTTTCCCTAAATTTTTCGCACTTTTCATGTTGGACGCAAGTGAACCACATCCGAGGAACAAACGCACTGCAGGTAGAATGTAGTCGATTGATTTTTGGAACACATGAAACAATTTGTGCTTTCAAAAATACAGGTAATGAAACATATTCTTTTTAAACAAAACAGAGTGCACTTCATACATATTCTTTTTACACAAACTGAGTGCACTTCATACATACAGGTACTGTAACCATTGAGTGCACTTCATACATACACGTAACAAAACCGTTCGTCAACTGTAGTGAACAGTAATTCTTTTGAAACCATTGTCTCTCATTCTTTTCATTCCCCACAACCAAGTGGACTGCTCCATCTTTTTTTACAAAGCCAATCGTCGAGGTATCTAACAGTACTGCACTACGCACTCCATAATCATTTTTTTCAAAAGGAAAAAAAATGAGCTGGATCACAACTAGTACTGCACTACGCACTTCATAACCATTTTTTTCAAAAGGCAAAACAAAAATGAGCTACATCAAAACTTCACAGCAAAACTGAGTGCCCTTTTTTTGTTCACTGCAACGGTCAACCAGCACAAGGGCAACGATGGGCTGCACGAGCTAGTTGTGTGAACCTCCCGCGCACACCAAGTAAAATGCATGCCGCACACACCTGTACTGCGGCGTTGGACGGCCGGAATCGAAATAGATGGCCATAGTCCTCTCAGGCGCTTTCCTACTGCACCGACGACCCAACCGAGCTGCAAGGAGAGACAACCCGCACTGCTCGATATCAGGTGGAGAACAACCCGCACCCGCACACCCCGGTTGAAATGCAAACTCATGGATCGAAGTGCATGCCAAGGGTTGCTTACCTCTCGCCAGCAAGAGCCTCCGATGAGCACACCGAAGAGATGTGGGCTCGATCAAACTGCAATGAAGAGCCAACCGAGCTGCACTGTAGCGAGAGGTGATCCTCCTCGTCGTCAAAGGGAACTACAACCGACGGGCTAACAGACCTCCTCGCGACCCCTTCTGATGGTGTTTCGCGGTGGAGTAGGAGTGAAGGTGGAGGAGAGGATGTAGTGGTGGGGACTACGCACGCACGAGTCTGAGTGGAGGAGGACCGAAGCAGCATTGGAGGAGGGCACTGCCCGGGCCAGCGCCCACTGCCATGGTCATCGTGCCCTCCTCCCCCGCTATGCGGATCTTGCTGACGCCGCGAGGAAGAGGAGGTGGGGGATGCGCTCATGATGGACGAGAAGGATGACGACCGGCTGGATGTTGAAGAGGGATGGCCGGCTGGATGTCAAAGAAGGATGACGACGACCATGGCGATCCAGACGACGGTGGGGTTGTGGAGGCCGGGCATGGAGAGGAAGGTGGGGAAAGGCGGCGCTCCGATTTGTTGATTACATGGCGTGGCAGGGCTGGATCCGTCGCCTGGGCGGAGGCGCGCGGGTCAGGATGCGGGCCAGAGTCCATGGCCGGCGGGCGGCTGCGGATCTGGCGATGTAGGTGGTGGGCTAGGGGAGACGAGCAGAAGTGGAACCAGATCCGTCCGGATCCGGTGGTTGCCTGGCGAGGGCGTGGCCGGAGTTGCTTTTTCTTCGAAGGTAGGTGGCTGGACAGGGGCGCGACCTGGAGTTATGGGCCGGCCATGGGGGGTGACGGTGGCGAGGCCCTGGGGTTGACGGTACCGGGGCCCGGGGGTGACGGCTGCGGGGTGGTTCCGGCCCGCGGAGGAAGGTGGGAGGTGGGGTGACGGCGGCGGGGTGGTTCCGGCCGGCGGAGGAAGGTGGTAGGTGGGCGCGGTGTCTGGCTCGAGGTGGGTGGGGTGGATCGCCAGTTGCGTCCGGGATGTGGGTTGTAGTGGCGCGTGGGGGAGAAGGAGGGTGGGATAGGGGTGGACACGGTGCAGTTTTGGTTTTGTGTGCAGTTTCTTTGGGTACATTAGCGGTGCGTAAGTGTTAGCAGAATAAGCCTAGGTGTTATTAGAATAAGACTCTTAAGGGTGTTATCATACTAGACCCACACCACTTCTGCTAATATTAGCAGAATAACTATTCTGCACACCACTTCTGCACTGCACGCTGAACGCAAGTGCACTGCATCTTCTTGACGACGAGCACTGCAATATAGACTAGTGAACTTCTCGTCGAAAAAAACTGCACGTGTTATTTTTTCAGTACTGTTTTCGCTCTAATTTTTTAACCGTTTATCGGAATGAGGCGTGTAATATATCGTTGAAAAGCTATGGATTAGGCGCAACTTCGACATGTTAAATACTTTTCGAGATTCCACACGGTTTAAGAGCAGTTTTGAAAATGGTGCGGCCCATGACGAGTGGCAGCGAGCATTTTTTGGCGATTTATTTTAAACCGCTCGTCGGAATGAAGCAAACGATATGGCGTTGGATAGATATCGTCGAGGCGCATCTTTGTCATATATAAATTTTTCTCTAATTTGTTACGGTTTAAGAGCAGTTTCAAATTTACTAAATCGCGGAACTCTGTTTTTCAATTTTTTTGAAATTTTCGGTACTGTTTTCGTTCCAGTTTTTGAACCGTTTGTCGAAACGGGGCGTGTGATACGCCATTGGAAAGCTACGGACAAGGCGCAACTTTCATATGTTGAAATGGTTTTGAGATTCCTTACGGTTTTTAGTTAATTTGTAAAATCGTGCGGCTGACTTCGAGAGGCAGCGACTGTTTTTTCGCGAATTTTTTGCAAACCGCTGGTCGGAATGATTCAGACGATACGCCGTTGGAAAGATATCGACGAGTCGGAACTTTTTCATGTAGAATACACTCTCTAATTCTTTACGGTTTAAGAGCAGTTTTAAAATTCGTGAAAAGCGGACACTCTGTTTTTTCGCGACACCAAAATCGTCATGGGACAGAAGAACGCACTACTTCAAACTGAAAACCGCACTGCAACAGACAGACAAGTGCACTGCATCATTTCTTTTTGTCGGACGTAAACTTTCTCGCACAAGTTTTTGTTGTCTTTTTTTCAACTTTTTTTTAAACGTGAGTGGACCGCAACACTCCCGAAAGTGCAACGCAACACTACCCAAAGTGAACCTCATGAGTTTTTGCTGTCTTTTTTTGTACTTGTTAATTTTTTACGCGCGTTGACCAAGCGAGTGGACCTCAGGGATTGAGAGAGTGAACTACATCTTATATAGAAGTGAGCTTCTTTTGAGATGTTTTTGCTTTGTGTTTACCAAGTGGACAACAAAGGAGTTCTATAGCGAATGTTAGTGAACCGTATGAGTTTACCAAGCGAGCTGCAGTAGGTTTCTACAAGTTTCTTCATTTTGTTACAAAAACACCCCTGCAGTTTTACAAATCACCCACATAAAAACAAATATATCGAAGCAAATGGCAAACCGAACGCAAAGGCGCCGACCGGTGAACCGCACTCCATGGCCCTGCGAAGCGCACGACACAGCCTGGCGAACTGCACGTCGTTGTAGCACAAACCACCAGCATACAACCATACATAGCAGAATTAGCACTCGAGCACCACCAAGAAAACAACAGCAAAGACTGAGAGCGGCACACACAAACTGCATTGTAGCACCACCCAGCCGGGACTTCACCACATTGCAATGTAAATCTGAACATACAAAAAAACTAATTTGAAGTGTACACCGGAAGCACTCAATCAAACTGCATTGCCGCGATACCGAAACCACGCCCAACCAGCTAGCGAACTGCATGGTGGAAACCGGCGTGCCCGTGAACAGAAAGCCCATGCTACCGGACCGCATGTCGCGAGCCAAGGAACTGCACGACCTGGCAGGAGGGATACGACCAACCTCGTGAAGCGCACTCCATCACCCATCTTTTCTGCAAAAAAAGAGAGTAAAATGAACCTCAAGAGCAAAAGTACAGCGGACTGCATTTGCACTTTTATTACTCTTAAGTAGAGACACAAGAAAACGCAAATCTCATCGATGGGAATAGCAAACTGCAGTGTAGCGATTTTCCTCCAAAAATCAAAACAGTGAACTGCAACAACCTCAAATGTTGGCATGGTTGGTTGTTCGTTGGTGAGGAGAAGAAGCAGGGGAACTCGGTGCACCGAGGAGAATCTCTAGACCGGCAAGGCGGGCTATGGCGGAGCTGGGACTAGACCTCGTGGGGGTAGGTGAGGTGAGCCCTGACCGGGCCGGAGATGAGGCCAGGACGAGGAGTTGAGGAGAGGGGCAGGCGAGCGCCGCGGTGGAGCAGGTCCTCGTCGCCGGATCTCACCGAAAAGTGGGGGTCTCTCGGTTGGGATGGGGCAGGCAGGCAAGACACACACGGGCTCCACACTGCACGGGAGCGGAGCAGGGTGAGGAGCAGCTGCCGGCGCTGGCCTTCTTCCATGCCTGTGGCTTCTACGCCGATCGCCATGCAGATTAGAAGCAACAGACGTGAACACCATGAGAGGCTACAGAGAGCTGCAGACAAAGTGAAGGTGAGCTGCATAAGCATATGCAGACTCTGATGGGAGGCGGAGGTGCAACCATGGGAAGGCTTGCTGCCATGCTCTGCTCTAGTGGGTGGAACCAGAGGAGTGCACGGGGACAGATCCGCCACGTGAGCAGGGAGCTGTTGCTGCCGCATCCTCGCTAGTTGGTGGCGCTAGCTGCGGGACGGGAAGTGGTTGCTCGAGGCCGGTGGCCCGCTGGAAGTGTCCCTGGATCCGGTTGCCAAGGCTCGCCGCCGATGGCTGAGAGCGGCCGAGCAGCACCGGGTCGGACGGAGCTGGCAGGGGGGAGCGGTGGGAGGCGCACGAGGTTTTGTTGGTGGGGGCCTCGGGAGAGGTGGTGCACGGGCGACTTGTAGAGGGGCGGCGCGGCGGGGGCCTCGCACGGGCTGGGGCTGCAGCGGCTTGCAGAGGGGCGGCGCAGCAGGGGCCTGGGGTGAGGCGGCTCGGCGGTGGCCTCGGGATGGGGAGGAGCGGCACCGGCGGCCAGGGAGGGTCGGATCTGGCGACCTCGCCCTCATGCAGCCGCCTGGAAGGAAGAAGGGGTGGGGGAGAAGATGGGGAAGGTGCTCGACACACAGCTCACCCCGGG
>NC_057813.1:225322029-225405319 GCF_018294505.1 Triticum aestivum | reverse complement strand
ATACGGGAAACCACCACATTTGGGGTTAGTATAACAACTTGATATCACATTTGTGTCATGGCACAAAAAACCATGAAAACCACGTCTAACCTGTAACATGGAGAACTGATGCTCGGATTTGGTCATGAAAACAACCAAACCACATGTAGGGCCCACCTTTCCGGCTGACATGGTGAGAACTAAATGCAAGAAAAGACCAATTGTGGTGGCAGAGGAGGCATGGGTCCCACTTGTCATCCACACTTCTCCTTCGTCCTCCCATCTTGCTCCCCCTCCTCCTCACACCTTCCTTCACTACCATACTGCATCCATCATTTCCTTCCTTCCCTTCCCTGCTCGCCTCCTCTTTAAATATAGACAACAACGCCGGTCGTGGAGGGGATCTGGACCACCCAGCAGCCACACACCCCCATCGCATTCACCAGGAGCCATAGTTTCAAATAGCGAAGATAGCATCCGCTATTGCATCCGCAATAGCACTAGCGCAATATAGAGATATACACAATAATCTAGTGTTTTTACAAATCCGCTACGCGGACATAGCGCCCACAATATCGCCCGCTATCCGCATTCCGCTACACGGACCCCAATCCTCTACCAGCCCGCTATCCGCTATTTAAAACCACAGGAGCAGCTCCTCCCTGATCAACGGTCGCTGTCGACCATCATTCTCGTGGCCAGAGATCACCCAAGCCCCACCACCTTGTTTGGGAACTCTAAAGGCCTCCTTGAGAAACCCTACCGGATTACTTGGACCCAGACGTCCAGAATAGGCCGCGCTTCGGTCGTCTCCTCCACCTCCGGCCACACTCCGCCGCGCCTCGATCTCCCGCTCAAACGGATCTCCGCGCCTTGAATATGTTTTGTGGGCTTCGACACGTCCTCCTGATGCCCCCAGCACCAATGATGACAAGCCGCGAGTCCCCAAGCCATCTTTTCTGCCTCGCCGTGCTCCGTCGGCCGCTGCCCCTGATGAGGACGTCACTCCAGTGCTACCTCATCGTGTTCGAGCACGGATTCATGCTCAAGGTGAGCCCCTCGCCCCTTCCCCGCGCGGCCACAGCCTGGCTCGACCAGCCCACTGCCACACCGCCGCGTACGCCAGCTTCGGCAAGGTGGTCACCGCCTTGGTAGGAGAACAAGAAGAGCTCGCGCAGTTGGGATGAGGGTGCATTCTCACTCCCGCCGGGTGGGCTTCAATGCTGAAGCGTGTGTCAGCGTGCCACTGCGTGTTGCCCTTTTTCAGTGACCAGAAGATGAACGCACAAAAGGTGCTCGATGGAATGCCCCATAGATAGATTGTTGTAAAGAAGATGACCCTCTAGTCATTGACGAGTGGGGCCCACATCTTATTTGTCACATCCGGCGGTTAAGTTTTTGGTCTTCGCCACGTCAACCTGACAAGTGGGGTCAACTTGCCAGTTTTGCTATTTTCGTGTGCTTATCAGATAATGAATGCTCACTGTTATAGGCTAGGCGCAGTTTCGATGTTTTTTGTGCTTTGACCCAAATATGATACCAAGTTGACCCTAACCCCAACCGTGATGGTTTTGGGTAATTAACTCGAGGGGATGAAATCACCTGAAAGATCGCATTTTGTAGAGATGGTCCAAGCTACAAATGCTAACACCGAAATAAGAGCTGCAGTAGCAAATGGGACTCCTAATGTGGAATACCGCCTCTTCAACATGTTCCGGTGGCATTGACTCGTTGGCTGGGCAGTTGGATTAGCTGCCAACCTACCCGCGTTTGAGCCTCGGCTCTAGCGCGTGGTGCTCATGGTGGCGGCGGCGCATGATCATGTCGAGTCTAGGGGCGAAGGCAATCAGGGACTTTGGCAGAGCACAATAGAAGCACACATGTAGGCATGCAGCTAGATGTGAATCGGTGTGCTGATCTCTCTCTCATAGGCACGTAGCCAGGCTAACCTTCATGTAAATAGGTGTGCGTGATCACTATTTATGATTACATGATTTTTTGAAAATGAGGATTACCTCAGCCTCTGCATCAACATGATGCACACGTTCATCTTAATTGTTCACCACAGTCTAATGAACATAAAGATCAACCTAAATCCACCTTCTAGGCGAACAAACTCGCTATACCTACAAGCAGCGGCGTAACCAGGCCCCGGCTAGCATGACAGTGGCCTGGGGCGTGAAGGTAAAACTCTTCGTACTGTAGCTACAGTAGCGCACCGTAGCTACACTACCTACTGTAGCAACACGGCTGGCCCGTGGCATAGCGATTTCCTAGCTACGACACTGCCTACAAGTACATATGTGCATTGTCTGCATAACAGACACAAGCTAATCCAGTGGCCTTTAGACCATCCGGTCTAGGCGTCCCATATCGTGCACCGCCTGCGCATGTTGTAGGATTCACTACCACCATCTTCCGTCATCCCGTCTTCAGGAGAAATCACTACATAGATCTTGGCAACTGTCGACGTCACCACGACACCAAACAACGCCACCAGTCTGTGCGCGTCAATCAAACCGCGTCAAACTCTGAGACTCCACTACTCCGTGCCGTCAAGACCCACTGCCTTCATTGTGGTTGATGTAACACCGCTTCACCTATTGGCCTCTCCAGTGAACCTCTTCTCCAAGACGATGCCCCGACACGAAGTCTTCGTCATCATCTGATCCGAGAGACCCAGATCTAGAGTTTCCCCCGGAGCAACTACCACCTGGAGGAAGAGGGGCACGCCATCTGCAACTGCCCACACATCCAAGCGGTGCCCACCGTCACATAGCTCTCACGACGTCACCTTCAAGAAGGACACGACGCCATGAGCACCGTTACCGCCCTATGGTTTTCTCCCGAGAGACTGTGGGGTGGGAAAAGCTAGGGCGGATACGAACGACGTCTGCAAGAAGAAAAACGACACCCTCGGGTGTCATCACCGTCGCGGCCTGCAGGAGCCGACCTGGGAATTATCCAAATCCAGATCCCCACCTCTGGCTCCATCCCGACCCGGTAGCCGGCTAGCAGCACGACCATGTAAGATGGGGTGCATGCAACATAGGTTGGAGGAAGGAGCAGCTCAGTGCCGTTAGCCGTCAAGGCAACAAGCCGCGGCTCCAACCCGCCGGTGAATTGCTGATCACCCGGTCCGATCCCCGATAGTCCACCCGCTCCGCCGCGTCACTGAACACAGGATTCATCCTAGGGGCAGCCGCCCCAGATCCAGTGCCCTCTACCCCCAGATCGGTGAGGACTACATCAGCCCTGCCACCAAGGCCACCCCTGGGACGCCGGCTCGCCGCTGTGCCGTCGTTGTCCATCAGGGTGCCTTAGACCATATCAACGCCGCCACGATCTAGATCGGGATCACACCCTCGAGTTAAGGTGTCCCGCACCACCCTATGGCCCAACAGGAGAGGTAGTACCTCCGCCGCTGCCGTCAAACGCACCGGCTTTGCCCGGCGCCTAGCACCGGCGATGGCGGAGGGGAGGGAGGGCAAGGAGGGAGATACTGACGACTGAGGTTGTGATACGTCTTCAACGTATGTGTGATTTTTGATTGTTCCATGCTATTATATTACCCATTTTGGATGTTTATGGGCTTTACTTTACACTTTTATATCATTTTTGGGACTAACCTACTAACCGGAAGCCCAGCCCGAATTGTTGTTTTTTTTGCCTATTTCAGTGTTTCGAAGAAAAGGAATATCAAACGGAGTCCAGACGGAATGAAACCTTCGGGAGCGTGATTTTTGAAACAAACGTGATCGAGAGGACTTGGAGTGGAAGTCAAGAAACAAGGGAGGCGGCCACGAGGGTGCCCGGCGCACCCCCTACAGGTGGGCACGCCCCCACCCTCGTGGGCCCCTCGAGCGTCCACCGACCTACTTCTTCCTCCTACATATACACACGTACCCCAAAAACATCAGAGGCGACCACGAAAAACTATTTCCACCGCTGTAACCTTCTGTATCCGCGAGATCCCATCTTAGAGCCTTCGTCGGCGCTCCGTCGGAGGGGGAATCGATCATGGAGGGCCTCTACATCATCTCCAAGGCCTCTCTGATGAGTTGTGAGTAGTTTACCATAGACCTTCGGGTCCATAGTTATTAGCTAGATGGCTTCTTGTCTCTCTTTGAGTCTCAATACAAAGTTCTCCTCGATCTTCTTGGAGATCTATTCGATGTAACTCTTTTTGCGATGTGTTTGTCGAGATCCAATGAATTGTGGGTTTATGATCAAGTTTATCTATGAGAAATATTTGAATCTCCTCTGAATTCTTTTATGTGTGATTAAGTTATCTTTGCAAGTCTCTTGGAATTATCAGTTTGGTTTGGCCTACTAGATTGATCTTTCTTGCAATGGGAGAAGTGCTTAGCTTTGGGTTCAATCTTGCGGTGTCCTCTCCCAGTGACAACAGGGGCAGCAAGGCACGTATTGTATTGTTTCCATCGAGGATAAAAAGATGGGGTTTATCTCATATTGCATGAGTTTATCCCTCTACATCATGTCATCTTTCTTAATGCATTACTCTGTTCTTTATGAACTTAATACTCTAGATGCATGCTGGATAGCGGTCGATGTGTGGAGTAATAGTAGTAGATGCAGGCAGGAGCCGGTCTACTTGTCACGGACGTGATGCCTATATACATGATCATGCCTAGATAATCTCATAATTATTCGCTTTTCTATCAATTGCCCGACAGTAATTTGTTCACCCACCGTAATACTTATGCTATCTTGAGAGAAGCCACTAGTGAAACCTATGGCTCCCGGGTCTATCTCTTATCATATAAGCTTTCAATCTACTTTTATTGCATCTTTATTTTTCCAATCTATATTATAAAATACCAAAAATATATTTATCTTATCATATTATCTCTATCAGATCTCACTTTCGCAAGTGGCCTTGAAGGGATTGACAACCCCTTTATTGCGTTGGTTGCGAGTTCTTGTTTGTTTGTGTAGGTGCGTGGGACTTTTGAGGAGCCTCCTACTGGATTGATACCTTGGTTCTCAAAAACTGAGGGAAATACTTACGCTACTATTGCTGCATCACCCTTTCCTCTTCAAGGAAAACCAACGCAAGCTCAAGACGTAGCAAGAAGGATTTCGGGCGCCGTTGCCGAGGAGGTCTGCGCTCAAGTCAAGACATACCAAGTACCCATCACAAACTCATCTCCCTCGCATTACATTATTTGCCATTTGCCTCTCGTTTTCCTCTCCCCCACTTCACCCTTGCCGTTTTATTCGCCCTTCTTCCGTTCGATCTTATGTTTCTTGTGCCTTCTATTTGCTTGCATCTTTGCTTGCTAAAAATCTATTGATATGGATTCACTTAAAGTGTTCTACTTGGATCATCTTAGATCTTTATGCGCTCGTGCTGAAATCCCAACTAGCTCAGTTGAAGGGAAATCTTTAGATGAGCATGCTCATTTTGTGCATCATCGTGTGTCACAAAAAGGGGTACTCTTATGGGATCAAATAAACCGTTTGTTGTGTTATGCTTGGAATCTTTGTGAAATTTGTGATATTACTTGTTGCTCTAAGAACCCTAAAAAACACCTTCCCTACCTATGTGAGTTTAATGAAATGAAATCTTATCTTCTTATGCGAAGGGTGTTGTCGGTGTCAAAACCGGCGGATCTCGGATAGGGGGTCTCAAACTGTGCGTCTAGGCGGATGGTAACAGGAGACGAGGGACACGATGTTTTACCCAGGTTCGGGCCCTCTTGATGGAGGTAAAACCCTACGTCCTACTTGATTAATATTGATGATGTGTATTACAAGAGTGGATCTACCACGAGATCAAGGAGGCTAAACCCTAGAAGCTAGCCTATGGTATGATTGTTGTAATGGATGTTGTGTCCTACGGACTAAAGCCCTCCGGTTTATATAGACACCGGAGAGGGCTAGGGTTACACAGAGTCGGTTACAATGGTAGGAGATCTACATATCCGTATTGCCAAGCTTGCCTTCCACGCCAAGAAAGTCCCATCCGGACACGGGACAGAGTCTTCAATCTTGTATCTTCGTAGTCTTGGAGTCCGGCGGACGATGATAGTCTGGCTGTCCGGACACCCCCTAGTCCAGGACTCCCTCAGTAGCCCCTGAACCTGGCTTCAATGACGATGAGTCCGGCGCGCATAATGTTCGGCATTGCAAGGCGGGTTCCTCCTTCGAATAATCCATAGAAGATTGTGAACACCAGGATAGTGTCCGACTCTGCAAAATAAATTCCACATTCCACCATAGAGAGAATAAAATGTACACAAGTTCAATCTGCTGACGTATTTTGCGGCATGACGTCACACCACTACCAAGCCTTTACTTGAATTGTTTTTTATCATACCACCTCAGCGCGTTTAGCGAAGCGGTTTCCTTGGCACGTCTTGTCGAAGCAGAGATCGTGTTCCCCTTATTCCGGGATTCTCATCAATACGGACGTGGGTAACCCAACCGCGCCATTGATGGTGGCGCTTGGGAGATAAGCGAGTTTTACCAGGCCGGTGGGGACGTATAGTCTTCGCCCGCCTATATATAAGGGGATAAGGATCCGCCTTTTTACCCACGCCTTCTTCCTCCTTTGCTTATCCATCTCCGCACACTCTCGAGCTCCAGCGCCCAAGTCCGTGCGTCTCGCCTCGACCTTCTCCGACCATGTCCGGAGCGGGAGGCAAATGGCTGGCCTCCACCTTTAAGGAGGAGCACATCGAAAAGCTGCGGGGCGCCGGATACCTCTCCAGCGACATTGCGCACCGGCTTCCCGAAAAGGGGCAGCTCATCCCCACCCCCAGGCCCCATGAGAGGGTCGTTTTCCTTCCCCACTTCCTCCGTGGACTGGGCTTCCCCCTTCACCCTTTTGTCCGGGGGCTCATGTTCTACTACGGCCTAGATTTCCATGATCTGGCGCCGAACTTCATCCTCAACATCTCGGCGTTTATCGTCGTGTGCGAGGCCTTCCTCTGCATCCAGCCCCACTTCGGCTTGTGGCTCAAGACCTTCAATGTCAAGCCGAAGGTAGTGAAGGGCACGCAGGCAGAGTGCGGAGGCACCATGTTGGTCAAGATGCCCAACATCCTCTGGTTCGAGGGGGGCCTTCGTGGAGTCCTTCAAGGGGTGGCAGTCGGGGTGGTTCTACATCATCGAGCTGCGCGACCCTATGTGGGCGGCGGCCCCCGAGTTCAGATCTGGTATCCCTGTGCAGCTCACCTCCTGGAAAGAGAAGGGCTTGCTATGGGGTAGTTCGAAGGAGCTGACGGGACTCCAAGCCTGTATCCAGAAGCTGGTGAACAAGAAGCTCAGGCTTGTTAATGTGGTCCAAGTCATGCTCGTCCGCCGGATTCTCCCATGCCAAGAACGGGCATTCAACCTGTGGGAGTTTGATCCGGCACAGCACCAGGCGTTGATCGAGCTCTTCGACACGACGTACGAAGGCGCCTGGAGGGTGCTGTTTAAGGGTGCCGAAGCCCCCGCATCCGCGACGGAAGATCGCGGGTTTCACTCGCAGCGTCGAGCTGACGAGGTAAGTGATTCTACCCCTTTACGGGACACTTGTTGTTAATAGTTCGACCCTAAGCGAGTCTCAATCTCCCTTTTCCTTTGACAGGACTGGATGAAGAAGGCCGAGCAGCTCATCTGCCCGGCTCCCATGCCAGAGGACCCAGTGGACGCCCGTTTAGCGGGGCTGCTGGTTCCGGCACCATATGTGGTGCCGGAGAAGAATGCCAAGAAGGTGGCCACGGGTACTCGAAAGAGTTCCCGTTTTCAGGTGTCCGACGACTCCAAGGCGGATTCCTCCCCCAAAGACGAGGAGGAGGAAGAAGACTCTCTCCTAGAAGAGGGAGAGAGAAAGAGGAAGGCCTCCCCGACAGGGGAGGCCGAAGGGTCCAAGAGGGGAAGAACCATTCCCCCGGACAGCTCCGCCAGCGCCAACGTTGGTGAAGAAGAGTGGCCCTCGAGGGCCAGGCCTCCGGCAAGATCGTAAGTATCCTGATTGTGTAATTTCTTTTGCGTCACATAGTGTCCTTCTAATGCCACATACTGCCTGCAGTCCGGCCGACGATGATCTCCCCGCTTCGTCGAGCGGGTTGTTGGCTCCGTCAGATGTAGATTCCATCCCGACTGCCTCCACCCCTCGCGCCGCTGAGGACGCCGAGGTGGGGTCCCGAGAAAGGACCCATCAGGAGGAGGCTCCGGAGGCGCCACAAGGCAGCCTCCCGGACTTTGCGCCGGACTCTACGACGGAACCTTCAGTGGTTCCAGAGTCCGGCAGGCGGCCCCTTCGCAAGAAGGGCAAGACCGTGACACCGGCGGCCCCCGTCCAACCGGAGGCGCCGGACAACTTGTTGGAGGCGCTCCAAGGCGCATCCATTGAGGAAGAACACCGCACTATCATGAGTGCGGTGATTCAGAAGGTTCAGCTCGCCAAGAGCGGGCTGACCGAAGCCTGCAGCGGCCTTCTAATAGGCTTTGAGGTAAGAAGTTAAAATTATGTAATGTAATACCGCATAGACAGTAGCCCCTGATGCTCGGTTCGGTGTTCGGAAATAAAATCCGGACTGAGGATCTAAAAAGATATACGCAGGAATGCTAAAAATTATGTCAATATGGGTTTGCAGGCTGCACTGCTGACCTCTGCCGCACTGACTGCGGAGGTCGGTGCTTTGAGGCAGGACCTCGAGCGGTCCGAGCAAGAGCTCGGCCGTGCCAAGAAGTAGCTCGAGGACAAAGAAGGTGAGTAACACCACTTTGAATAGTTACCTTACAGAAAAGGATTTCGGTTGCAATAAAAATAACAAGGATAACGTGGGTACTGCAGGGGCCACGAACGAGGTGGCAACCCTGAAGGAGGCTGTGTCCGCGGCCAAACGCAATGCGGCCGCGGAACGGGCAGAGCGAGAGAAGCAGGAGGCGCGGGTGGCGGAAGTGCGGCAAGAGCTCCAGGCTCTCATGGAAAAGCATGAGAGTTTGGAGCGCAACTCAAAGACTCGAGAGTCCAAGCTTGCCTCGGCTCTCGAAAGTGCCAAAGCCGCCAAGGCCGAGGACCATAAGGCCCTTCAGGAGGTTGAGGATATGAAGAAAATAGCGGCGGGTAAGGCATTTTTCATGCAAAGCAAGCATGTTAATGTAAACTACCTGACACTTACCCGAATTCGGAGCTCTCCAGGGGCGTTTGCAGATCTGCCCCGCAGTGTATCCGATGCCGCGGCATTCTACCATGGCGAGGAGGGGAGCTCGATGGAGAAGGTCTTCTGGTCTCAGTATGCTGAGGCCGGCCTTCCGGTGCCCCCTAGCGACCAGCTGAAGCAGCTGGTCGAGCTCCACAAGGTAGCCGAGCAGGCCATGAAGGGCCTCATAGTCCGGTTGTGGCCTGGAGAGGCCATGCCTGGGAGCTACTTCGGCCTCGTGCGGCGGCTGGTGGATGCGTGCCCCTGGGTGGAGGTCATCAAGCGCTCCGCCTGTATTGAAGGTGCTCGTCGGGCCCTTGCCCGCGCAAAGGTGCACTGGGGCAAGCTGGATGCGGAGAGGCTTATCACTGACGCGCCGCCAACAGGCAAGGAGTATTGTACGCCCGAGATGTACTATAAGACTGTCCTGAAGGGTGCCCGCAAGATTGCGGATGAGTGCCCCAGAGATGTAATTATTGAGTAGACTCGTTATGTATTATCATGTGCGCTGAAAACTTTGTTCATATGCGCTAAGCAACGCTTGTTTGATTTAAAATATTACCTTCTGTGCGGCCGTTTATAAAATCTGAGAGATGGCAAGTCGTCGGCTTCAGCCCCCAAGCCACGAGTGCTGGGGTGTTCGGGATAAACTTGAGCACTCTTGTTCCCATTTTTGGGTCCATCTAGGGAGGCGCTCAACACAACGAACAAGGCAACCGGACTTATAATGCTTGAACACTCTCACTTAGCCATAGAATTCTATAATTTTAAATTTCGGCGAAGCCCCTAGTATTCGGAAGACCGAGTTCGGGGCGCTATCCACGCCTTGGCCGGACATTATCCGGTTCTTCGCTTGAAGCGGCATAAGTCTTTAAGGACTCAAAAAGACCTCTCGAACAGCGACCAATCTCTCGCCTTATCATGATAGTCAGTTTTAGCTTTCTCCACTGAGGCGCTCGCCCAGCTCAACCGCGGCGCAATCGCAGTGGTTCTCCCAGTGCCACCTTAGCCGACAGAACGGAACATAAGGCACCAAAACGTGGGAGCCGGGCAAACCCAACTATTGACCCAAGACATGATTCGGAGACGATTCATATAATGCTATAAGTTCGGGGTGCCGCACTTGTGAAAGTGTTCGGACTTATCACACCATAATGCGGGAACATAAGCCCCTGGTGTATTCGGCCGTACCAAAATATACGGGTGCAAGATGCGATTAGTGAACATATATGTAAAGTAATGCAATTACAGGCAAAAAGTGCTGCATTATTTATTCAAGGAATTCTGCTATGAGTGCGGAATGATACAAATAGTGCGGTAAGCAAGGGATTGGACTAAATAAACATGTCCCCCTCCAGGGGTGGGCTGCGGACTGGTGTATATAATCAAATTTAATGCTCGTAATGGAGACCACCTGAGTGTTCGTCGCAGCCTTTTTCCCTCCCTGGCTGTTGCATCGTGAGTTCGGCGGGTTCGCCGCCGGACAGGGCCTCTGGTGAACGGAGTCCTGTGTATACAAAGAAGGAAAATAGAAAATAAAAAAGAGCGACACACTTGTGAGCCCCTGGTGTGGTCGAGCCGCACTCTGGGTATGTTGTGGTCGTGCCCCTCCCCCTAGGCCCATGGTATCTCCAGAGCGTAATGATGTACGCGGAGGGTTGGTCTTGCAATCATGCGAGGGATGGGGTTGGGGCCGCATTGCTACGCGTGCTCTGAATGTGCCAGGAGGTCTTGGTTGATGTTGCTCCGGGCGCGTTTGGCCATGTCCGGCCGTTTAACGGCCGGACTCAAAAATTGCCGTAGAAGGCTGCTCTGTACTTCTGCCGCGAGAGCCGCTGTATGTTCCTCCGTTCGGAGGGAGCATTCCATATTTCTGTTGACCGTGATGACTCCACGAGGGCCTGGCATCTTGAGCTTGAGGTATGCGTAATGCGGCACTGTGTTGAACTTTGCGAACGCGGTTCGTCCGAGCAGAGCGTGATAGCCGCTGCGGAACGGGACTATGTCGAAGATTAACTCCTCGCTCCGGAAGTTATCCGGGGATCCGAAGACCACTTCCAGTGTGACTGAGCCCGTACAATTGGCCTCAACACCTGGTATGACGCCTTTGAAGGTCGTCTTTGTAGGTTTAATCCTTGAGGGGTCTATGCCCATCTTGCGCACTGTATCCTGATAAAGCAGGTTCAGGCTACTGCCGCCGTCCATCAGGACTCTCGTGAGGTGAAATCCATCGATGATTGGGTCTAAGACCAATGCGGCAAATCTGCCATGGCGGATACTGGTCGGATGGTCTCTTCGATCGAAAGTGATCGGGCAAGAGGACCATGGATTGAACTTAGGGGCGACTGGCTCCATCTCATATATGTCCCTTACTGCACGCTTCCGCTCCCTCTTGGGTATATGGGTTGCGTATATCATGTTTACCGTCCGCACTTGTGGGGGGAAACCCTTCTGTCCTCTACTGTTCGGCGGTCGGGTCTCTTCCTCGTCGTCGCTATGCAGCCCCTTGTCGTTGTTTTCGGTAATTAACTTGCCTGCATGCTTAAATACCCAACAATCTCTGTTTGTGTGGTTAGCTGGCTTTTCGGGGGTGCCATGTATCTGGCATGAGCGGTCGAGTATTCGGTCCAAATTGGACGGACCCGGAGTGGTTCTTTTGAATGGCTTCTTCCGCTGACCGGGTTTAGAGCCTCGGAATCCGGCGTTGACTGCCGTATCCTCCTTGTCGTTGCCGTTAACGCGGCGTTTATTTTTGCTTCGACGCGACCTGCCATTGTGGTCCTTAGTATCCGGACTACCAGCATTTTTGCTGAGGTTGTTGCTGCGAGCTAGCCAGCTGTCTTCTCCCGCACAGAAGCGGGTCATTAATGATGTGAGGGCTGCCAGGGATTTCGGCTTTTCCTGTCCTAGGTGCCGGGCTAGCCACTCGTCGCGGATGTTATGTTTGAAGGCTGCGAGGGCCTCTGCATCCGGACAGTCGATGATTTGATTTTTCTTTGTTAAGAACCGTGTCCAGAATTGCCTGGCCGATTCGTCTGGCTGCTGGATTATGTGGCTTAGGTCATCGGCGTCTGGTGGTCGCACATATGTGCCCTGGAAGTTGTCGAGGAATGCGGCTTCCAGGTCCTCCCAACACCCAATTGACTCTGCGGGCAGGCTGTTAAGCCAATGCTGAGCTGGTCCTTTAAGCTTGAGCGGGAGATATTTGATGGCGTGGAGATCGTCGCCGCGGGCCATATGGATGTGAAGGAGATAATCTTCGATCCAAACCGCGGGGTCTGTCGTGCCATCGTAGGATTCAATGTTTACGGGTTTAAACCCTTCAGGGATTTGATGATCCATTACTTCGTCAGTGAAGCATAACGGGTGTGCGGCGCCTCTGTATTGAGCAATATCACCACGTAGCTCAAGGGAGCGTTGTCTGCTGTGTTCGGCCCGGCCGGAGTTGTTGTATCCGGCTCGACGGTATTCGTCGTGGGTCGTGGGGCACCCACGTGATCCATAGATAGATTTGGATTGTCTTGCCTTATCCTCCAATATATCCCGCAAGTCCGGCGCGTTCCCTCGTGGCTTCGTACTTTTCGAGCGATGCCGGGGTACGGTCTTGATGGAAGGCCTGGATGCCTCTCTGTCGCGACCACGGGGTGGTCGATCGGCCGTATTGTGCGCTGGTGATGAAGGTATGTATGCTTCCTCTTCTAATCGGGGGAGCGACTTGCGTTTTGGGTAGCTCTTGGAGGGGCGTTCGAGTTCATACTCTTCGGCCGCGAGGACCTCGGTCCATCTATCGGCCAGCAGGTCTTGATCAGCTTGAAGCTGTTGCTGCTTTTTCTTTAGGGTATTTGCTGTGGCAATAAGCCTGCGTTTAAAACGCTCTTGTTCAACGGGATCTTCAGGCATGACAAATTCATCGTTGTTGAGGCTTGCCTCATCTCCGGAGGGAGGTATGTAATTATCATCCTCGACCTCTTCGTCTGCCGCTCTCTCGTGAGGGCTTGGTTCTGCATCCTCCTGCGCTGAATCTTGCAGGAGGGGATTGTCTTCGACACTCTCTGGGGTGTTATTATCCTCAGCGCCGGAATCTCCATTCTTGCTGTGGCGGGATTTAGAGCGGTGCCGCTGACGTCGGCGCTTGGGCTGTTTCTTTAAGGAATCTGCCTCCGCTGCTTCTTCGCCGTCCCCATACTTTGGGGTGTCCACCATGTATATGTCATATGACAAGGTGGTCTTCCAGTGCCCTGTAGGCGCTGGTTCTTGTTCGTCTCCGGCATCGTCGTCCATACCGTCGATGTCTTCGGAATCATAGTCTAGCATGTCGGTTAGATCGTCGACAGTGGCTACAAAGTGGGTGGTGGGTGGGCTTTGAATTTCTTCGTCGTCCGCATCCCAACCGTCCTGGCCATAATCCGGCCAGGGCTCTCCGGATAGCGAGAGATGCTTTAGCGAATTTAGGATGTCGCCAAAGGGTGAGTGCTGAAAGATGTCCGCAGCAGTGAACTCCATGATCGGCGCCCAATCGGATTCGATTGGCAGGGGCGCAGGAGGTTCGGAGTCCGGCAGGGAGTCCGGCACCTCAGAGTCACGAGTTTTATAGGGGACGAGGTCAGTGTTCGGCTCCATCGCCGCGGCTGTTGCATCTCCCGAGGCGGTGTCCAACCACTCGTCCTCGATCTGCGCGATCGGCTCCAAACTATGGGTCGGAGCGGATTCATGTGCGGCCTCCAAGGCGCTGTCCGGAGGCAGAGTTAGATCATGCCCATCGTGACAGTGTGGCACGCACGGCTGTGGCTCGGATCCATCGAAGATCAAGTCTCCGTGGATATCCGCCGTGAAGTTTAGGCTTCCAAATCTGACCTGACGGCCAGGGGCGTAGCTTTCGATCTGCTCCAGATGGCCAAGTGAATTGGCCCGCAGTGCGAAGCCGCCAAAGATGAAGATCTGTCCGGGGAGAAAAGTCTCACCCTGGATGGAGTTGTAGTTGATTGAAGAAGCCATTGAGCCTATCGGTGACGACACAAAGGAACTCTCAATGAAAGCACCAATGTCGGTGTCAAAACCGGTGGATCTCGGGTAGGGGGTCCCGAACTGTGCGTCTAGGCGGATGGTAACAGGAGATGAGGGACATGATGTTTTACCCAAGTTCGGGCCCTCTTGATGGAGGTAAAACCCTACGTCCTGCTTGATTAATATTGATGATGTGTATTACAAGAGTGGATGGTATGATTGTTGTAATGGATGTTGTGTCCTACGGACTAAAGCCCTCCGGTTTATATAGACACCGGAGAGGGCTAGGGTTACACAGAGTCGGTTACAATGGTAGGAGATCTACATATCCGTATTGCCAAGCTTGCCTTCCACGCCAAGGAAAGTCCCATCCGGACATGGGACGGAGTCTTCAATCTTGTATCTTCGTAGTCTTGGAGTCCGGCGGACGATGATAGTCCGGCTGTCCGGACACCCCCTAGTCCAGGACTCCCTCAGGTGTTTATAGTTACTATGATATCGAACAAATTGAAGAATTTGTTGCTTTTAAGGGTTCTTATGAAGTTGCTTCCTTGATTGAAAAGTATGGTATTACTCTTTACGAATCTAAATTTTTGGACATACTTGAATATTGCTATGAAAACTATGCTCATAATGTCTATGTCAAAGAATTTATTGAAAGAATGACCGTTGCTCCTAAAGAAAGTAATGATATGCATGAATCTTTAGATAATTGTGATCCCGATGATTTGATTGAAATATCCCTTGATGAACATGATGCTTGCTATTCCTGTGGCCATGATGCCAATATTTTTGAAGGCGAATTTGCTATAATTCCTTATGTTAAACATGAGATCGTTGCTATTGCACCCATACTTGATAGTTCCTTCGACGAAAAGCATGATTGCAATGATTTTACTATAAATTCTCTTGATGTCAATAGTGCTAAGAGTATGCAAAACCTTAAGCTTGGGGATGCTAGTTTTGCTATGTCTACTACTTGTTGCAATGATCATGATTAGGGTGATTCTTCTTTTGATCTTGAAAATTTATTTAAGCCCCATGATGAATATGAGATGGATAATAGTGTTTGCAATAATATTGAAAGTGGGTTTGGAAGAGTGTCAACTTTAGATCCCACATATTTGGAGTATGTTCAATCTTATGATATTTTTGATAAAAGTGGGGTCGGAGAGGTCATGACTTTAGTTAATGTTAATCCCACTATCTTGGAAGAGTGTCAACTTTGCATGCATGTGGATCATGTTGAGAATATGTTTTGTGATAGCTATATTGTTGAATTTGGTTATGATCCTACATGTAATTATTATGAGATAGGAAAATATGGTTGTAGAAATTTTCATGTTACTAAATTACTTCTCATCATGTTGAGATTGCTATCGTCTCTTTGTTCTTCCTTACATATGCTAGTTTTTGCTTGCCTTGATAATTTTTTTGCTTACAAGATGCCTATGCATAGGAAGTATGTCAGACTTAGATGTGTTTTTCACATGCTACATGATGCTCTCTTCGTGTTTCAATTTCTTGTCTTTCTTTCATGTGAGCATCATTAAAATTGTCAATGCCTAGCTAGGGGCGTTAAACGATAGCGCTTGTTGGGAGGCAACCCAATTTTATTACAGTTCCTTGATTTTTGCTTCTGTTTAGTAATAAATTTTGCATCTACCTTCTGTTTAGATGTGTTTTCATGTTTTAATTAGTGTTTGTAACAAGTAGAACCTATAGGATAACCTACGGTGATAGTTAATTTGACTCTGCTGAAAAACAGAATTGCACGCACAAAAATAATTTTAGTAATTCACAGAAACGTGATTTTGCGTTGATTATTTTTTCTATAGATCAATAGAAAAATTTCCCAGGACTTCCTAGTTTGGTAGGATTTTTAAGGTTCCAGAAGTGTTCGAGAGTTACAGATTGCTACAGATTGTTTTGTTTTTGACAGATACTGTTTTTCGTGTGTTGTTTGCTCATTTTGATGCATCTATGGCTAGTATGTAGGGGTATGGACCATAGAGAAGTTGAAATACAGTAGGTTTAACACCAACATAAATAAAGAATGAGTTCATTACAGTACCTTATGTGGTGGTTTTCCTTTCTTGCACTAACGCAGCTTATGAGATTTCCTGTTGAGTTTTGTGTTGTGAAGTTTTCAAGTTTTGGGTAAAGATTTGATGTACTATGAATAAGGAGTGGCAAGATCCTAAGCTTGGGCATGCCCATGGCACCCCAATATATTCAAGGATAACCAAAATCCTAAGCTTGGGGATGCCCCGGAAGGCATCCCCTCTTTCATCTTCGTCTATCGGTAACTTTACTTGGAGCTATATTTTTATTCGCCACATGATATGTGTTTTGCTTGGAGCGTCTTGTATTATATTAGTCTTTGCTTTTTAGTTTACCACAATCATCCTTGCTGTACACACCTTTTGGGAGAAACCCACTTGATTGGAATTTATTAGAATACTCTATGTGCTTCACTTATATCTTTTGAGCTAGATAGTTTTTGCTCTAGCGCTTCACTTATATCTTTTAGAGCACGGCGGTGGCTTAATTTTGTAGATTGTTAGTCTCTCATGCTTCACTTATACTGTTTTGAGAGTCTTTTAGAACAGCATGGTATTTGCTATGGTTATAAAATTGGTCCTAGAATGATGGGCATCCAAGTTGGGTATAATAAAACTATCATAGGAAGTGAATTGGATGCTATGATCAATTTGATACTTGATAATTGTTTTGAGATATGGAGGTAGTGATATTAGAGTCATGCTAGTTGGGTGATTATGAATTTAAAGAATGCTTGTGTTGAAGTTGGCAAGTCCCGTAGCATGCACGTATGGTAAAAGTTGTGTAACAAATTTGAAACATGAGGTGTTCTTAGATTGTGCATCCTTATGAGTGGCGGTCGGGGACGAGCGATGGTCTTTTCCTACCAATCTATCCCCCTAAAAGCATGCGCGTAGTGCTTGGTTTTTGATGACTTGTAGATTTTTTCAATAAGTATATGATTTCTTTATGACTAATGTTGAGTCCATGGATTATACGCACTTTTACCTTTCCATCATTGCTAGCCTCTTCGGTACCGTGCATTGCCCTTTCTCACCTTGAGAGTTGGTGCAAAATTCGCCGGTGCATCCAAACCCCGTGATACGATACGCTCTATCACACATAAACCTCCTTATATCTTCCTCAAAACAGCCACCATACCTACCTATTATGTCATTTCCATAGCCATTCTGAGATATATTGCCATGCAACTTCCACCGTTCCATTCATCATCATGACATGCATCATCATTGTCATATTGCCTTGCATGATCATGTAGTTGACATCGTATTTGTGGCAAAGCCACCATGCATGTCACTCTTGATTCATTGCCCATGCTGGTACACCGCCGGAGGCATTCATATAGGGTCATATCTTGTTCTAGTTTTGAGTTGTAATTCATGAGTCGTAAATAAATAGAAGTGTGATGATCATCATTATTAGAGCATTATCCCCAAATAAATAAAGGCCGAAAAAAGAAAGGCCAAACAAAAAAAAAAGAAAAAAAAGAAAGGCCAAAAAAAAGAAAGGCCAAAGAAAAAAGGAAAAAAAGAAAATAAAATAAAAAGGGGGCAATGTTACTATCCTTTTCCACACTTGTGCTTCAAAGTAGCACCATGTTCTTCATATAGAGAGTCTCATATGTTGTCACCTTCATATACTAGTGGGAATTTTTCAATATAGAACTTGGCTTGTATATTCCTACGATGGGCTTACTCAAATTCCCTAGGTCTTCATGAGCAAGCAAGTTGGATGCACACGCACTAGTTTCTTTTGTTGAGCTTTCATACATTTATATCTCTGGTGCATCCGTTGCATGGCAATCCCTACTCCTCATGTTGACATCAATTGATGGGCATCTCCATAGCCCATTGATTATCCTCGGCAATGTGAGACTTTCTCCTTTTTTGTCTTCTCCAGACAACCCCCATCATCATATTCTATTCCACCCATAGTGCTATGTCCATGGCTCATGCTCATGTATTGCGTGAAAGTTGAAAAAGTTTGAGATTATTTAAGTACGAAACAACTGCTTGGCTTGTCATCGGGGGTGTGCAAGATGGGAGCATTTTTGTGTGACAAAAATGAAGCACATCCTAACTATATGATTTTGTAGGGATGAACTTTCTTTAGCCATGTTATTTTGAGAAGACATGATTGCTTCGATTAGTATGCTTGAAGTATTACTATTTCTTATGTCAATATGAACTTTTATTTTGAATCATTTGGATCTGAACATTCATGCCACAATAAAGAAAATTACATTGAGAATTATGCTAGGTAGCATTCCACATCAAAAATTCTGTTTTTATCATTTACCTACTCGAGGAAGAGCAGGAATTAAGCTTGGGGATGCTTGATACGTCTCCAATGTATCTATAACTTTTATTGTTCCATGCATTTATATTACCCGTCTTGGATGTTTATGGGCTTTACTTTACGCTTTTATATCATTTTTGGGACTAACCTACTAACCGGAGGCCCAGCCCGAATTGCTGTTTTTTTGCCTATTTTAGTGTTTCGAAGAAAAGGAATATCAAACGGAGTCCAAACGGAATGAAACCTTCGGGAGCGTGATTTTTGGAACAAACGTGATCAAGAGGACTTGGAGTGGAAGTCAAGAAACAAGGGAGGCGGCCACGAGGGTGCCCGGCGCGCCCCCTACAGGTGAGCGCACCCCCACCCTCGTGGGCCCCTCGAGCGTCCACCGACATACTTCTTCCTCCTACATATACACACGTACCCCGAAAACATCTGAGGCGACCACGAAAAACTATTTCTACCGCTGTAACCTTCTGTATCTTCGAGATCCCATCTTGGAGCCTCCGCCGGCGCTCCGCCAGAGGGGGAATCGATCGCGGAGGGCCTCTACATCATCTCCAAGGCCTCTCCGATGAGTTGTGAGTAGTTTACCACAGACCTTCGGGTCCATAGTTATTATCTAGATGGCTTCTTCTCTCTCTTTGAATCTCAATACAAAGTTCTCCTCGATCTTCTTGGAGATCTATTTGATGCAACTCTTTTTGTGGTGTGTTTGTCGAGATCCGATGAATTGTGGGTTTATGATCAAGTTTATCTATGAGAAATATTTGAATTTCCTCTGAATTCTTTTATGTGTGATTAAGTTATCTTTGTAAGTCTGTTCGAATTATCAGTTTGGTTTGGCCTACTAGATTGATCTTTCTTGCAATGGGAGAAGTGCTTAGCTTTGGGTTCAATCTTGCGGTGTCCTTTCCCAGTGACAGCAGGGGCAGCAAGGCACGTATTGTTGCCATCGAGGATAAAAAGATGGGGTTTATATCATATTGCATGAGTTTATCCCTCTACATCATGTCATCTTTCTTAACGCGTTACTCTATTCTTTATGAACTTAATACTCTAGATGCATGCTGGATAGCGGTCGATGTGTGGAGTAATAGTAGTAGATGCAGGTAGGAGTCGGTCTACTTGTCACGGACGTGATGCCTATATACATGATCATGCCTAGATAATCTCATAATTATTAGCTTTTCTATCAATTGCTCGACAGTAATTTGTTCACCCACCATAATACTTATGCTATCTTGAGAGAAGCCACTAGTGAAACTATGGCTCCTGGGTCTATCTCTTATCATATAAGCTTTCAATCTACTTTTGTTGCATCTTTACTTTTCCAATCTATATTATAAAATACCAAAAATATATTTATCTTATCATATTATCTCTATCAGATCTCACTTTCGCAAGTGGCCTTGAAGGGATTGACAACCCCTTTATTGTGTTGGTTGCGAGTTCTTTTTTGT
This sequence comes from Triticum aestivum, assembly GCF_018294505.1. Classification (NCBI taxonomy): domain Eukaryota; kingdom Viridiplantae; phylum Streptophyta; class Magnoliopsida; order Poales; family Poaceae; genus Triticum; species Triticum aestivum. Next base: position 225,385,350 of record NC_057813.1, on the reverse strand, counting down.
TTGTGTAGGTGCATTGGACTTTTGAGGAGCCTCCTACTGGATTGATACCTTGGTTCTCAAAAACTAAGGGAAATACTTATGCTACTATTGCTGCATCACCCTTTCCTCTTCAAGGAAAACCAACGCAAGCTCAAGACATAGCAGGTTGGTACCTCTCGGTCGCCCACACGGGGGCGATGAATGGGAGGGGAGGGGAGCTAAGGATTTCTGATTGCATGTGTGTTGATGCATCGCAGAAGACATGACTAGAGTGGAAACCGACAAGGTTGCTCAAGCAAGGCGGTAGCCCTTTGTGCCATTGTTGAAGTAGCCGAGAGTGTAGGGAGGTGTAACCGTGGTCGAGGTAGCCGTGCAAAGAACGCCATGGTTGATGTCGAGTCGGGGTAGCCGATATTGAGGAAGTCACCGTGGATCCGCGAGCGCAAGGAGGCGCCGAGTTAGTCATGGGCATAGTGGTGTCGAAGTAGTGGTGCACTGGGAAAAATACGCTGTTGATGACACATCATGCCGGGGTTGCCATGCCCAGGGACACATCATAGACTGAAGCACGCACCGGTGTTGCCAGCACCGGGCATGCGTAGACGAACAAAGATGAAGTTGAAAAGTGCCGCACCAGGCTAGCCAGGCCTGGGGACACGTCATGGACGAAGGACCGCTTCGGTGTTGCCAACACCGGACGTGCGTAGACTGGGACCTGCATGAGTTGTACGCCATGTCGAAGAAGTCGGAGAAGACAATAGAGAAGGACTCGATGACGGTTGCGGCACCAATCGACACGGGGCCGATGTCGCCTGCGGTTGTCGGAGTAGATGAAGTGGTCGTGGTAGATGACGGTGAGGCTGGCGATGGGCTGGTGCTGGACTAAGACGAAGGAGGTGGACGGGCAGCAGCGGCTATGGGGGTAGCGGTAGTGGCGACCCGTTGACGGCGGCGACGGCTAGGTTGGGAGTGCGATGTCGGTGCTCGAAGGATGCGAAGAACCCAACAGGGTGACGAAGACCGACGCAGATGGTGGCGTTCCCGCATCGAGAGAGGTGGCGCCACACATACCATGGGAAGTCGAGGCGCGGGAACGATGGAGTGGACCGCGGGCCGCCGCGCTACAACTCGAAGGGGCGAGCAGCGGCGATAGGCGGGTCAGGGCGATGGTGGGAAGACCTTGGGGCGGTTGCGGTGATCGCGGGCCACTGCGCGACGGCCTGAAGGGGCGGCGCAACAACGGAACCCGCCCCCTCCCCCCGAGTCATCATCAGATCCCTCCGAGGGTCGGTGCAACCGCGAGAGCAGTTCTGGATGACAGCATGGACCGCATGTCACGCTCTGTACGGCCCGACGGGGCGACGTAGCGGCAGTGTGAGGGTCAGTGCAGCCACGGGACGACCCTGAAGCGGACGGCCTCGGTGGTGGACTGCGGGCCGTGACACTACGGCCTGAAGGGGCAACACATCGGTGACGCGGGTCAATGCAACCGAGAGAAGAACCTTGGGGCGGCGGTGCTGTGGCCCAACGGGGCGACGCAGCGGCAGCCTGTTGCTTGATCGGTGGAGGGGCGCACTGAACTCGAGGACGATCTTCACAGGACCTACAAAGGCGCGTACAACCGATGAACCAGGTTGGTCGCGCGGCGTAGATGAGGTAGACCGCAGCAGTGAGCGGGTGATCACGCCGACTGCGTGAGGTCAGGGACGCCGCTTGGTGGAGGCAGGGCGGCGGAGCCCAAGATTAAGCCGGTGACGACGGTCGGCAGGGGGGCCTTATAGGCGCGGCGTAGATTGACCGGTGGGCCGACGCGCACGAGGCGGCTGTGATGGGCCATCGCATGGCGCGAGGCCGCCGGGGTGGGGCGATGCAGGAGTCCCGGTCGAAGCAGGGCGGTGACGACCGACGCAGGGCGATGGGCGGGCCAACGCGTGGACGACTGCTGCATCGGGGAGGGGGAGGGGGTTTGTAAGCACACGTGCTCCCTGGGTGATTTTGGTAATTAATAACAACATATCTCTTGTTGTAATAATATTTTCATCTAGTATATTTCAGATGAGTTCAACATTGGAGTGGCAGGACAAGAGGATGTGAACCCCTTCAAAATGCTAAGGACAAATGTTGGCAGAAGCTCAAGACTGTACATTTTATTTTAGTGGTACAAGATCACATTGAGTCCACAGGAAAGCCAATACTATTAAAAGGGGATGAGGTGTTGCTTATTGGCTTGCTTGCTCAAAGTGCTTAGTGATAGGCTCCAAAGCCCTCAACCACTTACTCATTTCCACATATGTCCTAAACCTAAAAGTTAAACTCGGCCCCACCGATTTGATCTATCTGGCGCCACCAAGTTTACTTGACATAGCCACTGCCAAACCCTAATATGTTCAGTCTCACCGATGGGATCTCGGTCTCACTGAGATGGGCTTGCAATCTCTCTGTTCCCTGTTGCAATAATTTTGGTCCCACCGAGATATGCAATCGGTCCCACCGAGTTTGCTTGACCAATTCTCTGTTTGCTTATTACCAAAATCGGTCTCACCGAGTTTGTGTAATTGGTCAAACTGAGTTGAGGTTTTACCCTAACTCTAGCATATCGGTCCCACCGAGTTGACCTTGTCGGTCCCACCAAAAACTCTAACATTCACATTTTGACCTGAATCGATGTGACCGAGTTTCACCATTCGGTCTCACTGAGTTTGGGAATCTGTGTGTAACGACTAGATTTTGTGTGGAGGCTACATATACCCCTCCACCCACTCTTCATTCGTGGAGAGAGCCATCAGAATGTGCCTACACTTCCAGCGTTCATTTTCTGAGAGAGAACCACCTACTCATGTGTTGAGACCAAGACATTCCATTCCAACCACAAGAATCTTGATCTCTAGCCTTCCCCAAGTTTCTTTCCACTCAAATAATCTTTCCACCATAGCCAAATCTGTGAGAGAGAGTTGAGTGTTGGGGAGACTATCATTTGAAGCACAAGAGCAAGGAGTTCATCATCAACACACCATCTATTACCTTTTGGAGAGTGGTGTCTCCTAGATTGGTTAGGTGTCACTTGGGAGCCTCCATCAAATTGTGGAGTGGAACAAAGGAGCTTGTAAGGGCAAGGAGATCGCCTACTTCGTGAGGACCTACCCAAGTGAGATAAGTCCTTCGTGGGCGATGGCCATGGTGGGATAGACAAGGTTGCTTCTTCGTGGATCCTTTGTGGGTGGAGCCTTGCATGGACTCGCACAACTGTTACCCTTCGTGGGTTGAAGTCTCCGCCAACGTGGATGTACGATAGCACCACCTATCAGAACCACGCCAAAAATATTCGTGTCTCTGTCAGATTACGGGTTCCGCAAACCCTTGAAAGGTTCGAACTCTGGGGTGCGTGTGGAGAGCTCAACCTACCCAGCCTGCCTACTCACGGTCCTCCTAAGCCTAGCACGTTGGGCTCGAACAGACAAAGAAACACAACAATTTATCCTGGTTTGGGCCACCTTGCGGTTTAATACCCTACTCCAGCATTTTGGTGGATTGCCTCGAAGGGCTGAGGATGAACTAGTACAATGGATGAACTGGCCTCAGGAGGTGAGGTCTTCTTGAGCTCAAGAGAGCTGGTGAGCTGGTCGGGTGAGAATGGATCTGATGCCCTTGCTCTAAGTTTGATTCACCTCCCCTATGGTGGTGGCTAAGTCCTATTTATAGTGGCCTTGGTCCTCTTCCCAGATTTTGCCGGGAAGGGATCCCACAACGGCCGGGTTTGAAAGGGGACAAGTAGTACAACTTATCCTGACTAAAGTGGTCTTCGCCTATGAAAAGCCACTGGTCATGACGCTGCGATGGGCTCAGTGATGACCTCTGTCCTGCCGTCCTGGTGGTCTTGGTCTTGATGCACCAGAATGGAAACCGTTGGCTGATTCCTCGGGACTCTACGCCTACGGCTTGCCTCCCTTGCACCAAAGAGGAAACTGGGCGCTCTGCGCCCGCTGGCACCTGCCTGGCCTTGGTTGTCATGGCTCACGTCAGCTGAGCCTCGTGAGGTGCACCTTGCATAGAACTCTCCGCCCCTCGGGACCCAGCCTAAAGAGGTTTGTCCCCTCGGGGGTCTTGGCGTCATCTGCCTCGTGAGGCTTGGCCCCTCGCAAGGGTCTTGAGTCATTGATGCTGGAGCTGGGCCGTACCAGGCTGTCGGTGGAGTCACGTGGTGGGCCATAGGCAGGCAAGTCTGGATAGCCCAATATCCAGAATGCCGACAGTAGCCCCCGGGCCCAAGGCGCGCTCAGACTTGGCTTCTAGGCGAAGCCAAGGGGCAAGTGTAGACCGCCACGGGCCCTAACCGCCTGCGGCCTTGATGACGCGTGGCGATTGGTGGGACGTGGGCATCTCCAGTTCCCCACGCCGCCTCGACAACTGTTTCCATCTGACAAAAGGGGCGCCGTCTGCTGCCATGCTTTCATTGCCTTTCCTTCGTCTTGCTCCAGATCCCCTTCTCCTAACACCGAAAGAACTCACCAGATCTGTCGATTCTCTCCTCCAATCTTCCGCCCAATGGCTGCTGAGAAGACCAAGGCTCCAACCCCGACTGCCGGCCTTGCCTAGTATGAGCCGGTGCTGACCGCGCCCTCCGTCACTAAGGAGAAGCTCCAGACCGTGCTTCTCCTGATGGCGAGCGAGGACAACGAGTGGAAGGAGACTGCGCTCCGGGTTGCCACCGCTACACCGGAACCCGCGAACAGTACCTTCTACCCTTTCTTCCTGCACACCGTCTATTCGGGGCTGGTGCCCCCATTCTCCCGCTTCTTCTACGCCGTTCTCCATCATTACGGCCTCCATGCGCTTCACATTCACCCCAATTCCATCCTCCTCCTATCCATCTTCGCCTTCTACTGCGAGACGTTCGTGAGGGTGATGCCCTCCATTGCCTTGCTCTGCCACTTCTTCTTCCTCCGCATGACTGGCGACTGACCCGCTAGGTGTGTCGGCTTCATTGCGTCTCTAGGCGGCAGCGAGATCTCCCGCACCGGGAAGAAGGTGGAGGACGCCCTGAAGAGGTGGGTCCAAATGGATGCCAAGTGCTCACGGGCCCTGCTAGAGCTGCCGACCGAGCTCCCCTCCTCCGAGAAAAGGTGTCTTTCTGAGAATATCACCGACCCTTCCCTGAAGTCGTTAATGAAGAAGATGGAGGAGGACCTGAAGAACGAGAAGCTGATGGGGGCCATGATCGTCAAGGAGTTCCTGATGCAGCGCCTAGCGCCACTCCAGGACCACTCCTGCTCCTTGTTGAAGCTTGGGGGCACCGACGACAAGATTCGCCAATGCTAGAACGCCCTTCCTGAGGAGGAGCTGAGCAAGCTATCGCTTTACTTGACTGGGAAGGATCCGAGTGGTCCTCCAGAGGAATGGCTCCCGCTGTACCGTCGAGTCAATGGGGACAAGGTTGCCGCCGCCATGCCGGCCTTCGACGAGTTCGGGCCCGTGCTGCCGGGGCCTCCCCCGCCGCCCGCCTCCTTGGTGGACCTGTCCTCTAGAGACCATTCCTCCGAGGCCACCGAGGAGGAGGGTGAGGGGGAACCCTCTGCCCTGAGGCAGAGGAAGCTCCTCCGCAACTTCCCTGACGATGATGACGATGACGCGCCTCCGGCGGTGGAGCTGGCTTGCCCCTCCAGGGTCACCACGAGATCCAGGGCGACCTCCTCGAAGCAGCCCAAGCGATCAGCCGTGAGGAAGGGCAGGACTGCACTGATCCCTCTCGGCAGTTGAAAGCACAAGTGCTCCCTAGGTGGTTTTGGTAATTAATGTCAACATATCTCTTGTTGGACTAACACTTTTGTCTAGTATGTTTCAGATAAGTTCAACAATGGAGTGGCATGGACTAAAGGATGTGGGAACTCCTTCAAGATGCTAAGGACAAAGGACTGGCTCAAGCATCAAGCTCAAGACTCTTCATTTTACATTTTAGTGATCCAAGATCACATTGAGTCTATAGGAAAAGCCAATACTATCAAAAAGGGATGAGGTGTTGCTTAATGAGTTTCTTTCTCCATAGTGCTTAGTGATATGCTCCAAAACCCTCAACTACTTTCCCACTTCCACACATATGTCCTAAACCTAAAGTCAAACTCGGCCCCACTGATTCTTTCTATCCGGCGCCACCGAGTTTGAATGCCATAGCCACTGCCACAAACCCTAGGCAAATCGGTCTTACCGACAGGGATCTCGGTCTCACCGAGATGGGATTGTAATCTCTCTGTGTATGTCCATTACCAAAATCGGTCTCACCGAGTTTGAGCAATCGGTGCTACCGAGATTACAATGCAAACTTCCTGGTTGACTCATTACCAAAATCGGTCCCACCGAGTTTGTGTAATCGGTCAAACCGAGTTTGCCTGACCAACTCTCTGGAAAGCGCATTACCAAAATCGGTCTCACTGAGTTTGTGTAATCGGTCTTACCGAGATTACGTTATGCCCTAACCCTAACCATATCGTTCTCACCGAGTTGCATTTCGGTCCCACCGAAAAACCTAACGGTCACATTATTTGCTAAATCGGTCTGACCGAGTCTAACGATTCGGTCCCACCGAGTTTGGTAGATTGTGTGTAACGGTTAGATTTTGTGTGGAGGCTATATATACCCATCCACCTCCTCTTCATTCCTGGAGAGAGCCATCAGACTAAACCTACACTTCCAACTTACCATTTCTGAGAGAGAACCACCTACTCATGTGTTGAGGCCAAGATATTCCATTCCTACCATATGAATCTTGAACTCTAGCCTTCCCCAAGCTGCTTTCCACTCATATCTTCTTTCCACCAGATCCAAATCCTATGAGAGAGAGTTGAGTGTTGGGGAGACTATCATTTGAAGCACAAGAGCAAGGAGTTCATCATCAACGCACCATTTGTTACTTCTTGGAGAGTGGTGTCTCCTAGATTGGCTAGGTGTCACTTGGGAGCCTCCGACAAGATTGTGGAGTTGAACCAAGGAGTTTGTAAGGGCAAGGAGATCGCCTACTTCGTGAAGACCTACCACTAGTGAGGCAAGTCCTTCGTGGGCGACGGACATGGTGGGATAGACAAGGTTGCTTCTTCGTGGACCCTTCGTGGGTGGAGCCCTCCGTGGACTCGCACAACCATTACCCTTCGTGGGTTGAAGTCTCCATCAACGTGGATGTATGATAGCACCACCTATCGGAACCACGCCAAAAACATCCGTGTCTCCAATTGCGTTTGAATCCTCCAAACCCTTCCCTTTACATTCTTGCAAGTTGCATGCTTTACTTTCCGCTGCCCATATACTCTTGCATGCTTGCTTGATATGTATTGTGAATGTTAAACTTGTGCCTAAACTCCACTTAAACTTAAGGAAACTTAAAAACTGCAACTTTGGTACTTAGGGTCTAATCACCCCCCTCTAGACACCTCTTCTCAAGGTCCTACAAGTGGTATCAGAGCTTTGGTCTCCATTCCCTTGGTTTAATCACCATTGGAGGAAGATGGATGAATCTACTTTGGGGAGTCTTAGACATAGAGTGCCTATTCTTGATGGAGAGTATTTTCATGAGTGGAAAAATGAGATGCTTGTAATTTTCAATCAATATCATTTGAACAAGTACATTGCTAGCCCTTGTGCACCTTATGTTGATCCTATGCATCCTACCCATGATGAGTCAATTGACATGATTAGGAATCTTAGAACTGCCGAACTTATCATTAGAGGATTGCCTAGAAACTTGATTGGATGTTTGCCTACTCTTAAGTGTGCCTACACTATATGGAAATTTCTTGAGGAACGCTTTCCAAATTATTCCTTGAAAAATCTTGGTGAAATTCTTCATAAGTCTATTGCTTTGAGTAAGATGAATACTAGTGATCCTATGTTTGGTGATCGTCTATTTGAGCTTACAAACCTTATGCGTGCCAAAGGAGATGTTGGAATTATTAGTGATATTATTTCTGAAGCTATAAAAATTCATAAGCAAGATCATTGTCAAACTCATTCTAACGAATCACCCTCTCTAGGATTTGATCCACCACATGACGATGTTGAACATGGATACTATGATGAGGATGATGATAGTGACTTTGATCTTGATAATGCAATGAGACACTGTGGTCTTATGGCAAATCTTCGGGGATATATGTCAGGAGGAAAGGAATGGGTTCTTGATAGTGGATGCACCAATAACATGACCGGAGATAAAGACATGTTTCATGAGCTTGCTGATAATGATAGTCCTCGAAAGTATGTCACTTTCGGTGACAACTCAAAGGGTAAGGTGGTTGGCCTCGGTAAGGTGGCCATATCACATGATAGCTCCATACAAAATGTCATGCTCGTTGAATCTCTTGGATAGAACTTACTTTCAGTATCTAGACTTGCTGATTTTGGTTTCAATGTCTTATTTACTGAAGTAGATTGCCAAGTGTTTCGTCGAGACAACCATAAAATGGTCTTTACCGGTGTGCGTAGAGGTGATCTATACATTGTCGATTTCACTAAAAAGGCTCAACCTAAAACTTGCTTCATTGCTAAATCCTCAAAAGGTTGGTTATGGCATAGACGATTAGGTCATGTTGGTATGTGAAACCTTGACAAGCTTATTAAAGGAAATCATATCCTTGGAGTTAACGATGTCATATTTGATAATGATAGACTTTGCAGTAGTTTTCAAGCAGGTAAACAGGTTGGAGGAAGGCATCCCATGAAGAACATCATGACCACAAGGAGGCCACTCGAGCTACTTCACATGGATCTTTTTGGTCCCAACTCTTACAAGAGTCACGGTGGAAATTCTTTTGGTCTAGTTATAGTTGATGATTTTCCAAGATTTACGTGGGTGTTCTTTCTCGATGATAAATCGCAGGTCCAAAAGATCTTCAAAAACTTCGCTAGGAAGGCCCAAAATCAATTTGAAGTGAAGATCAAGAAGGTTCGCAGTGACAACGGAACGGAGTTCAAGAACGCAAATGTGGACACCTTTCTTGACGAAGAAGGGATTTCACACGAGTTCTCGGCTACGTACACACCTCAACAAAATGGAGTTGTTGAGAGGATGAACCGGACGCTCATTGAAATGGCGAGAACGATGCTTGATGAGTACAAGACACCGAAGCACTTTTGGGCAGAAGCGGTTGAGACAGCTTGTCATGCAACAAATCGCTTGTATCTTCACAAGCTACTCGGCAAGACGGCATATGAGCTCCTCACCGGTAACAAACCCCAAGTTGGATATTTTCGAGTATTCGGCTCAAAGTGCTACATTCTTGATAAGCATCGTCGTTCTAAATTTGCTCCTAAGTCTCATGAAGGTTTCCTACTAGATTATGGCTCAAACTCTCACACTTACCGTGTCTACAACAATTTCACCCGAAAGGTTGAAGAGACGGTAGATGTGAAGTTTGATGAATCTAACGGCTCGCAAGTAGAGCAATTGCCAATTGATGTAGGAGACAAAGATCCTTCGGAAGCAATCCAAGACTTGTCTATTGGCAAGGTCCGTCCAACGGAGGTGAAGGAGAGTACCTCATCCGTCCAAGTGGAAGCTTCTACTTCACGACAAGGTGAACCAAGAGTTCATACGAAAGCATCCACAAGTGGGACACACCAAGATGAAGAAAACGAGGAAGTGCATCAAGATGAACGTCAACAACCTCCTTCTCCACCATGACAAGAGAATGACAATGCCAACAATGAAGAAGGCCAAGAAGAAGAACAAGATGAAGAAGATGTTCAAAGAAGACCCAAGCAAAAGCTTTCACGAGTTCGAGCAAGAATTGCTAAAGATCATCCCGTCGAGCAAATCTACAATGACATTCAAACCGAGAGAATCACTCGCTCTAAAACTCGTTTAGCTAACTTTTGTGAAAACTATTCTTTCATCTCTAGCATTGAACCTATGAAGGTTCAAGAAGCATTGGAAGACCCGAATTGGATAAATGCAATGCATGAAGAGCTACACAACTTTGAGACAAACCAAGTTTGGACATTGGTTGAGAAGCCCGACAACAACCACAACATCATCGGTACCAAATGGGTGTTTCGCAACAAGCAAGATGAAGATGGACAAGTAGTTCGCAACAATGCACGTCTCGTCGCCCAAGGCTACACACAAGTCAAAGGTATGGACTATGGTGAGACTTACGCTCCTGTTGCTAGACTTGAGTCCATTCGCATCTTACTTGCCTATGCTAATCACCATGATATCACCTTGTAACAAATGGACATTAAAAGTGCTTTTCTAAATGGTGAAATAGAGGAGGAAGTTTATGTTAAGCAACCTCCAGACTTTGTCAATCCTAAGAAACCCAATCATGTTTACAAACTTCACAAAGCTCTTTATGGTCTTAAACAAGCTCCTAGAGCATGGTATAAATGCTCGACCAAGTTCCTTATTGAAAAAGGCTTTGAAATTGAGAAAATTGATTCTACTCTTTTTACTAAAAGGTTTAATGGAGAACTATTTGTGTGCAAAATCTATGTTGACGATATTATATTTGGTTCAACTAACCCTCATTTTAGTGAAAAGTTTGGGAAGCTAATGTCGGAGAAGTTTGAGATGTCTATGATGAGTGAACTCAAATTCTTTCTTGGGTTGCAAATCAAGCAAACTAAGGAAGGTACCTTTGTTTCTCAAACGAAGTACACCAAGGACTTATTCAAGAAGTTCAATATGCAAGAACGCAAAGGTATGACTACACCCATGCCTACTAGTGGACATCTTGACTTGACCAAAGATAGTGAACCGGTTGATCAAAAGGTTTATCGCTCTATGATTGGTTCATTGTTATATCTATGTGCTTCACGTCCCGATATCATGCTAAGCGTGTGCATGTGTGCACGATATTAAGCTGCTCCTAAAGAATGTCATCTTAAGGTCGTGAAAAGGATAGTGAGATACTTAATCCATACACCAAATTTTGGCATTTGGTATCCTAAGAGGGCCTCTTTCGATCTTGTTGGCTATTCCGACTCGGACTATGCTGGAGACAAGGTTGATAGAAAGTCCACCTCGAGTACTTGTCAATTTCTTGGTAGATCTCTTGTGTCTTGGTCCTCCAAGAAACAAAACCCGGTATCCTTATCCACCGCCGAAGCGGAATATATTGCCGCTGGTTCATGTTGTGCTCAATTACTTTGGATGACCCAAACTCTTAAAGATTATGGGATATATGTGAGACATGTTCCATTGCTTTGTGACAATGAAAGTGCTATCAAAATTGGTCATAACCCTGTGCAACATTCTTGAACTAAGCATATTGAAGTTCGTCATCATTCACTACTGAAAACAGGGAATTTGCCATCAGCCAGCTCTTTGCCATCTGCCAGCTGATGGCAAAGAACGTCTTTGCCATCTGCTTATAAAAAACAGATGGCAAAGAACTGACAGACGGCAAAGAACATGGTTGCCATCAGCCAATTCTTTGCCATCTGCTAGTGGATGGCAAATAATCTTTGCCATCTGCCAGCAGATGGCAAAGAGGTTGCCAAATCCTGTGGCCGTCAAGAGTGTAACGGCGTACCAGCCCCACGTCTTTGCCATCTGCCAGCAGACGGCAAAGATTCTTTGCCATCTGCTGGCAGATGGCAAAGAGATGGGGTTATTTTTTTTCAGGTAAAAAAAACTGTGGGGTTATCCCCTCCCTCTCTCCCCGCCCATCCAGGTAAAAAAACATCCACGGCCGCTCGCTCCTTCCTTCCTCACCCTAGCCCCAATCCACGCTCCTTCCTTCCTCACCCATCGCTGCTCCCTCCCACCTCCTCCTCCTTCTACGCCCTAGGAGCCCCGCTGCCGCCCTGCTACTACTCCTCCATCAGCCCGCCCTGCTGCGTCGCGAGCCCCTCCCTCCTCTTCGTGTTCTGGTGGTCGATAGTCGGGGTCAACGAGAAGATGCACGCGGCGGCGGCCATGGATGACTCCATGAGCGGGACCACCGCCGTCACGACGCCTGCGGCCGGCGGCGCACTCCACGGGGCTCGGGATGTCCGCAGCGGCGCGGGCTATGGACCGAGAGGCGGGGCCCTTGATGCGTTCCGTTCGAGGGGCTGGTCGGGCTGGTGTGGGATCTGAGCCACCGTTGATGGATTACTCGCAGCTTGGCTCCTGTTGATTTGGATCCGGTACGATCTCTCTCTCTCTCTCTCTCTTCTCTCTCTCTGAGACTCAACCAGGCACTCAAAGCTGAAGAGGTATGATTTCTGAACGACAGACAGCCTATGTACCATGTACCGGCGACTGGATTTATTCTGGTTGTTCCCCAGTCATGTGGTGTCAGTTTGTCACTTCATTCGAATTATATCAAAGGGGTTCACCCTCCTTGTGTCTGACAGTGCAGAACAAAGTTCTGAAGCATGGAGTAGAGTCAATTTTGTATGGTAAATTTTGGTGAATGAACAGTCAACAGTGTAGTGATTTCAAACGTGTGTTGTAATCTTGCTTGAGAATATGGCATGTTTTCATGAAACTGAACTCTCTAATTGTCATCAGGGTGCTGGACCACCTGAAGGACTACGCGGTGACAACCGTTGTCAACGCCGTCGACCACCTGGGCACGGTGGCCTACAAGCTGATGGACCTGTTCGAGCAGCAGGCTTCCGAGATCTCGACCTTCGAGCTCAAGGTTGCGCGCTTGAACCAGGTATGCTTGTTGTCTATCAGTAAGGCACACGGTCTATGCCGACAAAACTATGCTGCTGAGCTGACACTACTACTCTGTTATTAACCAATAGCAAATCTTCACCTGCCAAATCTATGTGGACAAAGAAGGCTCCAGGCAACAACAAATGATGGGGACAAGCATGAAGCACCACAAGAAATCATATCTCTTCAGATAAGAAATACTGTACTGGAGTTCAGAAATCATATCTCTTCAGATAAGATTTTCAACGGACTCTTGAATAGATGCGATCTTTGCTTGAGCAGCCATGAATTATACTACTAGATCTTGCTTGTCGTTCCACCGCCACAGTATCTGTACAAGGACTGCTTAAAATGTCTGTAAACAAAGATATCTTGTATTTATGCTGCTATAACTGATGGTCACCAGTTTGCTCTGGTGGATTCTTCTATGCTTGCACTGTTAACTATCTTTAGAAAAATCTCATGTATATGTAGATTCTCATGGTACATAATTTCTGATTATAGTTGTGCCTGTCAATTTGTATTCACACTAAATCTATCCTCTTACCTCTGTTGATACTGTTTCTTTTGCATGCAACTAGCTACTGTCGGGCACAACACTAACAACGCCGAGTATTTAGACCCTAATTTGTATCTTTCTTTTAGTATTTACATAGCATTCTGAAGTTGTCATCGCTGATGGAAAATGAAACTATGTGCAGGTGATGCTCCTGGGTGACTCCAGTCTGAGAAAGAGGGAAATGCAGGTCACGCTAGCTTGCAACCATTTTTGGGATGGATTCATCGATAGAATGCCGAGGTAAATGCGGTAACTAAACTGCTACTAAAAAAGAAACACAAGATGCTGGAGTTTTACCCAATTTACAATATTGCATGTTTGTCTATGTCCAACATTTCACTATATGTAGCACTGAATGTAGGGCCTGTTTGGATACAATGGCTATGCAAGCAGTGACAGTGGATTGGGTTGTTAATTCTTCGGGTTTAGGATTTATTCTGACTCTATTAGGATTTCAGTTATATTTGTTCCAATGTGGGTTAAAACTCCTTATTATTTCAGTAAAGTGCATGCCCTTGGTTTTCCCCATTGACCTTTATTGCTCTGAATTTGGCCACCTGGGTAGTGTAGCAGTACTTGTTACATGCAGAGTGTTAGAAATCAGCACTAATTCCGAATTTTTTCCATCGTTGCTGCTTAGCACTCACATTTCTTCGCTGAAGGATAGAATATGGAGTAATAGAAGCTTTGGGAAAGGGCTGGAGCTCTAGGGCTTATGGTGGTTCTGCCTAGAAATTGTTACTAACAATCTTGTCCCAGAATTTAAACATAACTAAATCTAGGCTCTTCTCAAAAGCCTCTCACTATTGATATATATTGACATTGTAGTTAACCTGTATCCTGCTTCGAGTAGTATACCTTATATTGTTAGTATATATAATCACTCAATGGTTTTGAATTAAGTTATGCATTTTTTCTATTACACTCTAGCCAAATCTGATAAAAGAGAACGCTACAACAGCCATATCGAATAACTCTGACAAGGTGTAATGTAAGTTCCTTCCTGGAAGATGTTCTTTTGAGATTGATGTCTGGCAGGCATTATCAGTCTCTGCATGTTGCAGACTCCAATGTATATCTTGAGAAAGAAATTTGCTTGAGTAACAAAGAAGTTTCCCATATGATGTTTATGGATTACTTCTAGCAAGGAATCAGAGCTTGGAACCACATGCTTATTCATTGTTATTGTTGGCCTAAAACTTAATATATAACTGCTACTCTGCTTCTGTACTTTTGAAAGCTTAGATTTGTTAATATGATTCAGTTTCTTAAATTAAAGCTGATTGTGGACATCTTTAGTGTCTCTGCCTTATTAGGAGTGTCATTTGATGATAACATACTTGCATTAAAGTTTTTTCGATGGTAACACCTTCGTCATATTCCGAAGTTTTATATTATTATTCTTAAGATATTTGCAAGCCTGTCAAACTGTTTTCTCAAAATTCCTGCCATCTTGCAGTGACAATCCTCAAGCTGATAAGGATTCAAATTAGTTTTCCTTTTTTGCTGGCTAGTACAGTAACTTTGTGCATGTAACTTGATTATACCACTTTCTGCTGTACAAGATAAGTACACGTCTGCGGCTTCCTCCAGTTCCCCACCTTCGGGCTTAAAGCCTGGAAGCAAATGTAACTTCCATATGACTTTTTTTTCTTGCTGAACAATTTGTAAGTCTAACTGGTTAAAAATGTACAGGCTTGGAAATATTCACGAATGTAGGTTCTTGTAGGTGTCCATGCTTAGAAAGATTTGTCAGTTTCGATTTTCTGCTTCATTGTATACTTGTCTAATACCCTGCAAATATACAACCTACTGTCTCTTAGATAACAAAAAGAAATGTGAGAGTTGATAGCAAATATTATGCTTTCGATTTTCTTTGCATGATTATGTTGGCATGATTGGATGATTTGTTTCTTGATAGGGTCATGTAGCATCATGCAGTAGCTCTGATGACTTATTAGCATATATTGTTAGTTTCAATGCTATGTAGCATCATGGAATGGTTCTGATAACTTGTTAGCATGTTTTGTTAGTTCCAGAGAAAAAGCAAAATCCCAGCTCCGGCTGCTTCATGATCCTCTGGTTCTGCTTTTACCTCCCTGTTGTCATGTGAATTGCTCTGTTGTTATCTAGCAATTCATTTGAGGCATGATTGAACAAGTGTACTACTTCATTTGTAGGTCTAATCACTCTCATGGTGCATGTGTTGTATAAAATTGATGTCGTGCTTGTCGTCGCCACACATCAGTTGGGCTATTAGGTTCAATCCCTTCTGAGTTCTTCGGAGTCCAAGCTTGGTCCATATATATATATACTATATTGATGTTGTTCTTGTAAGGATGGATGCGTTGTGTGGTTGGCCAATATATGTTTAGCTGGTGCAAAATCCTCATGATATAAATTGATGTGGTTTCTACTGCAATTTACTTCCAATTTTACTCTTGAGTTTTCCCATGCATGCATACTCTGTTAATTTATTCCGAGTGCCCATAGTTCCCTCTCTAGCAGCACCACATGTGCTCTTGTCTCACCCATAACAACAATTTACTAGTAGTATGTCTCTTGGCATGGGTGCTAGCTTAGGTCCCTTCTACTACTACTCCACTTAGTAACTTGTCTGTATTCTATTACTTTGTACCTATGTGTGTGAGCTGTGTTATATTCATCTTCCTCAAGTACTACAACACTGGTAGTTGTACACATATGATGGTGATTCGCTTCGGCCATTCCAGTTTTGGCGGTGGTGGTGCTGCTGCTCCTATGATGGTAGACTCGTCTGATTCCCCTAGCCGCATCCATGGTGATGAAGCTCGGCCTAGGCTAGAACCCCCTCCAGTGAGCTCCTCAAGTCCTCTTATACCCCTCCTACTTGCTTGTTGGTTCTATGCTCTGCCTTTGTGAGGTGTAATTGTTCAATTTTGTTCATAGTCGAGCATTGGATGATATTGTATTTGTCATGATGTACATGGTTCATGAACTATGCCAACCTGCATCTTTGTTGTACTAGTGATAGTAGGATAATGCAAGTTTTGACAATCCATGCAGATTTCCGCATCATAATAATCTTCTTCTTCTTCTAACTTTCTTCTTTCCCATTTTACAGATTTGCTAAAGATCACGGAAGCTTGGGTTGATGGAGTGCTTGTATTTAGTTTTTGTTTTGACCTTGTGAAACTTGCTACCTATGGATGAAACTGTGTAATATTGATGAAACTATGTATATGTACGGATGAAACTTGCTACTATTGGTAACATGTGTTGGATATATATGTGTTCATGACTATTGGTAATATGTGTTGAATATGCTATAATGGTCATATAAATATATTTGTGTTTGATTTTCTGTGAAAAGGAACTGATATACGAAAAATCAAAATTAAATGGGGCAATATAGTCACTTTGCCATCTGCTGGCAGATGGCAAAGAGCTTTGCCATCAGCTGGCAGATGGCAAAGAGGCCACGTGTCATCTACATGTAAAATTTGGGCTGGCCTATTTGGGCTCTATTTGGGCTCTTTGCCATCAGCTGGCAGACGGCAAAGCATCACTACTAGGGAAAACCTTATACATAGAACTTTAGCAGTAGCGTGGGTCAAAGAAGCACGCTGGTGCTAAATAGTAGCAGCGCGCCTGCCGAAACCGCGCTGCAGATAACGTCGTAGCAGTAGCGCGTCTCGCTGCATGCACGTTACTACTAAAATTCTCACGGCTTAGCCGATATGGTACACATAGTAGTAGCGATCTATATGGAACCGCGCTACTGCTACTTTCTTTGTAGCAGCGCGTTTTGCTTTAAACTCGCTACTACTAAAGGATATAAAATTAAATGAAAAGCAAATAGAAAGGTAATTGAAAATGAAAGAAATAGAAGAAGGTGAAAGGAAAAAAATAAAATGTGAAGAAAAATAAATGAAAAAGGGAAAAAGGAGAAAGTAGTAGCAGTAGCGCGTATACCAGAACGCGCTGTAGCTAATGTAGCAGTAGCGCGCTTTCAGGAACGCGCTACTGCTACTTCTGACTTAACCACCGCATTCGTCCTTCCCCACGGCCACTTCCCCCAAATCGAACTCCTCCGCTCTCGCCGCCACCATCGCCCGTCGGTCGCCGCGCGCTCTCCGCACACCCTCTACGCCGCCCCGACCCCAGATTCAATGCCGCCCCCGCCCCTGACCTCAACGCCGCCCCGGACGCCGCCCCCGACCTCAACGCTGCCCCGGATGCCACCCCAAGCCCGACCTCGATGCCGCCTGCCCTTCTCTCGCCACAGGCACCCGATTGAGGTGAGCACGCCTGCTCCTCCCCCTCCCCTACCTCTGCCTAGATAGGGTTCTTCAAAATTTAGTTGCATCAAATAGTTAGGGTTCATCTATGGGTGGAAATGAATTGGATACAGATGCGGCTGAGATTTTTTCTTAGGTGATGTTTTCTTAGATGATGAATAAACACTAGTGTAATGCATAATAAAACGAGTAAAATTTGACCTTCTTCTATTTAGTTAGTAAGAACTAGTTAGTAAGAACTAGGTACTAATTAGGTGATTTTTTAGTTAAAGCAATTTTTCCCACCTCGACATGGACGATGCCTATCCCACATCCTCGTCGTCGAGTCGGCGGAGGACGACACCTGCTTGACCAGATCGGCCATGTCCGGGACTGGGCTCCACTGGGGTGGTACTGGGAGGCGCTACCTACCGGGGGGCACAAGTTGGTGAGGAGCCAGCCTGTCGTTGACCCGAACCTTCTTTGGTGGCGGTCGCGTGGGCCAGTGACGATCCAGAGGCTCGAGGACTCCGCGGAGGTGGTGCGTCACCGTGTCAGTGAGGAGGACGCGCACGTCCGTCGCTACTTGTTTGCGTTGGAGCACAGGCCGTTCTCCAATACCTGGCAGGTTCTCCGGGGATCTCACTGGAGCTATGATCCCGTGATGGTGCCTTCTCTGTGGGTGTCCACCGCCCGCGCCGATACCCGTCGTGTGCTAGAGTTTTAGTTGTATTAGTGATGTTATATGTATGACACTATTCGTGATGTATTAGTGATAATATTCGACGTGTACTGACGCATGAGATGATTTACTTTTGCTTATTGAATGCATGCTAATTTGAGTCCTATAAGATATTTTGAAATGTATATCTTGTGTTGCTCAATATCCAAGTGGCCGGTCATGTTTGCAGGTTACACCTTCGAGTGGCCTATGTTTTGCCGGAGTGTTGATTCATTTCCGTTCCGGCAAATTTCAGGCGCTCGATATGTCCTATTTTAGCAAAGGTCATGCCGGATTTTTCCGTGAATTTTGGCATGACTTGTGCCAGAATATGTAGGAAATATCGAGTGCCCCGGATTTGTGTGTTGAGTATCTTGGTAGTTGTCTTCGATCGATTTTCAATTAATGTTTTAACTATGAACATAGGAAATGTCTGACGACGAAGAAGGATTTCGGTATTTGCAAATACTGCGAAGACGAGCGCGGCCTGTGCGACGGAATCTTCCTAGATGATGATAGGCGCTTCAGCATCAAGCTGGACGAGAACTTCGAAGTGGATACAGTAAGTCACAACGACAAGTCTTTTTTCGTAATTAAGCATGACATCTGCTTCATTTGCTTCAACTTATATTTTTTTACTATTCTACTAGCGTATCCCCTGCCATGCAAGAGTTTTTGTATTGGATAAGATAGGTTTCAGTCATAGTATGGAGGAAAAGAAAGTTTACTTGAAGACCGAGCATGGTTATATTTTCCATGCAAAGTTATACAATTCAGACGACTACACCTATTTTGGATGCAAAACATGGCGAGCACTATGCAAGACTTATGCATTTGAGCCTGATATGGTTATCACCTTTGATATTCGTCCGGAAGATGATATTGAAGGTAATACCGACATCTGGGTCGATGTGCAAATGCCTCCAGTTATACCATTATGTAAGTTTCTCAACCATATTTATGTCTTTGATATTGTTTATTCAAAAATAGTTGACAACTAATTTGTATTGTCAGCTTATTTCGGTGCAAGCAAACATGTCCAGCGCTTGGTAGACAGGACCGTATACTGTCCTGGGGCTGAACTCAACTGCGAGGAGCTCAGTCATTATGTTTCATGGCTTGAGGATCTTGATACTGTCAAGACAAATTTTCTTCCTGCATTTAGAAATGTTAGTACTGAAAATGTGCGACCAATAGTGTTCGTAATGAACTACGGTCACATCTATTTAGGAAGGATGGTAAGATTTTTACTATTTGTCATCGGTGCATCTTTTCCATACATTATTTTTGAAGCTAAACTTCATTGCTAAGTATGTTACCGTACGATGTTCTTCAACAGGGACTCCCGATGAATGTTGTGCCTTATGGGATCGAGACTAAAGGTACCATGAGTATTATCAGCTTACGGCCAAGATATCCTACAGATTACTTTAGTGCATTCAAGATTAGCGACGGATGCTTAATAGTGCAAGACTGGACCAAATATGTGATGGGGGAGCGCAGAGAAGTACTAGGGGGCAGCAAACAGATGCGCTACCCACGATTAGGAGACAGGTTCATCTGCATGCTCCAGTTTGATCGAGGAGGAGAGCTATACATGTTTTATGTTATTTTACCTAAGAGAGAGCAACATGAGTGATTAGCTAGCTAGAAATGAGTTTGAGGATGATGATGTGCTACACTATTACTATGATGATAAAATAGCTAGTGTTGGTGGTAATGACTATGATGATTATTATTATTAGCTAGTGTTAGTGCTGATTAAATAAATACTATTGGTGGTAATGACTATGATGATGATTAAATAGCTTGTGCTGGCGGATTAGATTCAAGTGGAGGCAACATGTGGTGCACATCGAAAGCACTACTAGTCCAAACTAGATCAAGTTTGGATTAGTAGTATACTTTTGACATGCACCACATATTGCCTCCACTTGAACCTAATCCACCTTCATTTAATACACTGTTATGGACATAATGATGTAAACCTCATAACAGCTGGTATTGTACCAATATTTGTATGATGGCGCATAAATACACTAAAAATTAAAAAAAATACTAGTAGCGATGGAAAGAAAACATGCTGCAAGTAGATACCTTAGCAGTAGCGTGGTATTGAACAAACGTTGTAGCTATTTGTCCTAGCAGTAGCGCGTGCTGGCACGCGTTACTGCTAAGCAATAGCTGTAGCGCCTTATTAGTAGTGCGGCCCCCCGTGCTACTAGTGGGCACAAAACACGCGCTACTGCTAGGGTTTTCCCTAGTAGTGCATGCAGCCTTTGCCATCTGCTGGCAGACGGCAAAGAGCCTCCAGCCTTTGCCATCTGCTGGCAGACGACAAAGTATGCCGTTAGCCTTCTAACGGGGCTAACCCCGTTAAGTGGCTTTGCCATCTGCCAGCTGATGGCAAAGGCACAGGCTCTTTGCCATCAGCCAACAGATGGCAAAGAAGCCTTTACCGGCAGGGTTTCAGACAAACTGTTTGCCATCTGCTGGCAGATGACAAAGCCTTTGCCATCCGCCGACCATGCCTTTGCCATCTGCCATGGCAGATGGCAAAGTGCCAGATTCCAGTAGTGATTTCATTCGAGATCATGTTGCTAAGGGTGACATAGATCTTAAGCATGTTCGCACCGAAAAGCAATTAGCGGATATATTCACTAAACCTCTTGATGAGAAAGTGTTTTGCAGGTTAAGAGGAGAATTGAACATCATCGATGCTTCAAACTTGGAGTGGAAACTCCATTGGATACATGCAAGACATGAACTTATGACTACTCCTTGATATTTCTCTTATGATGAAAATCTTATGTCTTGGATATATTTGCATCTTGCATGTTATCTAACCCATGTAGGTACTTGGTGGAATCAAACTCCATGAGATTGTAATCTACTCACATCTTGAACAATCTCTACATCACCAAGTCTCTACACTATGGTGGATGAAGACAAGGAAGCACGAAACCATTCAAACATATCCTTTGACAAATTCTATGTTGAGCATCATGATTGTCATTTTTGGATACACAAGTGCTCTTCCTTGCAAGAACTAACCCATGTAGGTAGATGGACTCAAATTCCAAGTGGTGCTCCAAAATCTTGATGAGCTACATCAACCTTGAGCAACCCACACAAGTTCAACTACATGGACAACACCACCAACCAAGGTATGTTATTCCATCTTAGAGAAGCTTTACTCCAAGTCATGAGCTAAAGCAACTCGACAAGATGTGAATACATAAGGATGCTTAAACAAAAAATGGCAACCCCATTTTGAGCTTAAACGATGAGTATGACCTATGATCAAGTGATCTCACTTGACTCCTAAGTCAATATACTCTAACATAGGTGACTTTGTCGCCAACCATCTCTAGATGAAGTTCTCTTGTGTTCTTTTCTGTGTTTGTGCATTTGTCTCATGCATATTTGTTTCCCCTTTCAAAAAAAACTTCATCTAGATTTCTTCTTGTTTGCTCTGCATTCTCTGCATTCAAATTCATTGCATATCTTTCAGTAAATTCCTTGCAAATCCTTGTGAGATCTTACCAGTCTAGTGAGCTGAGGTGACAAGAGTTTTCTCTGCGATGAACTCGGTTTCACCGATTTGTTGTTCTCGGTCCGATCGAATCCTTTCGGTACAACCGAAGCATACCACTCGGTGCCATCGAGTTCACATCAGGAAAATCAGTTTGCCACATATTCTATGTTTCTTCTGATCCAGCTCCACTCAATGAATCTTGTCCTCTACAAGCATCACATTTTTATCATTGCTTTGTGATGTGTCTCAAGGACCAAACCCATTCGACAGATTCCAGAAAGCCCTTCTTGGAAATTGATGTCAAAGGGGGAGAGAGAGATCACATCAAAGCTTATCATTTAGAGAGAAATCACATCAGAGAAAGAGTTTATCACCTCCTCAAGGGGGAGAGAGATCCTAAAGGGGAGAGAGAGATCTCCAGGGGGAGAGAATACTTAAGTAGAAGTATTTCTCAAGGATCCCAGATGCTTGGTGTTCAAGAGGAGAGATGCCACATGTCTTCTTGAGGGGAGAGACATGTTCATATGATCTCTTGTGCTTATTTGCATTAGCATGCATTAGCTCTGATCATCATTCATATCCTTCAGCTCTGATTTTCTATTCCCTATCTTCTCCCAGTATCCCATGCTAGATTCAGGGGGAGCAAGACATCTAAGGGAAAGAAGTCATTTAAATTCATTGCATATCTTTACTCTTGGGGACATGTCTAATCCAATGTGGTACTTAGTACTCACTCTCTACATGTCATCCCAGTCTTGGTATTCTTGTGGTTTCTTCTGTTTGCTCTGGCTAGTAGATGTACCTGTGTTATCTAACCTTGTTTGCGCAGGTTCATTCCATCCCAAGCCAACTCAAGACTACAAGGTAAGTATATGCATCACAATCATGTGTATGAGGAATTCTTGCTGATGCACATACTGTTTGCAAGAAGGACTCATGGGCATGAAGGTTTTTTCTTTAATATTCTTTGCTCCAATGCATATGACCAAGATACATGTAACACATTGCCTGCTCTATCATGGTTATGCTCTCACATGCTTCTATATTCCATATTCACATGATTGCATACATGTAGGGGGAGCCTATGCCTGTTACATGTCTTTCCAACGCTTTACTTGCTACCCTTTATATCTTTATCTAAAGCTTTGATGTATGTTGTCATCAATTACCAAAAAGGGGGAGATTGAAAGCACAAGTGCTCCCTAGGTGGTTTTGGTAATTAATGTCAACATATCTCTTGTTGGACTAACACTTTTATCTAGTATGTTTCAGATAAGTTCAACAATGGAGTGGCATGGACTAAAGGATGTGGGAACTCCTTCAAGATGCTAAGGACAAAGGACTGGCTCAAGATTCAAGCTCAAGACTCTTCATTTTACATTTTACTGATCCAAGATCACATTGAGTCTATAGGAAAAGCCAATACTATCAAGAAGGGATGAGGTGTTGCTTAATGAGTTTCTTGCTCCACAGTGCTTAGTGATATGCTCCAAAACCCTCAACTACTTTCCCACTTCCACACATATGTCCTAAACCTAAAGTCAAACTCGGCCCCACTGATTCTTTCTATCCAGCGCCACCGAGTTTGAATGTCATATCCACTGCCACAAACCCTAGGAAAATCGGTCTTACCGACAGGGATCTCGGTCTCACCGAGATGGGATTGTAATCTCTCTATGTATGTCCATTACCAAAATCGGTCTCACCGAGTTTGAGCAATCGGTACTACCGAGATTACAATGCAAACTTCTTGGTTGACTCATTACCAAAATCGGCCCCACCGAGTTTGTGTAATCGGTCAAACCGAGTTTGCCTGACCAACTCTCTGGAAAGCTCATTACCAAAATCGGTCTCACCGAGTTTGTGTAATCGGTCTTACCGAGATTACGTTATGCCCTAACCCTAACCATATCGGTCTCACCGAGTTGCATTTCGGTCCCACCGAAAAACCTAACGGTCACATTATTTGCTAAATCGGTCTGACCGAGTATAACGATTCGGTCCCACCGAGTTTGGTAGATTGTGTGTAACAGTTAGATTTTGTGTGGAGGGTTTATATACCCCACCACCTCCTCTTCATTCGTGGAGAGAGCCATCAGAACGAACCTACACTTCCAACTTACCATTTTTGAGAGAGAACCACCTACTCATGTGTTGAGGCCAAGATATTCCATTCCTACCATATGAATCTTGATCTCTAGCCTTCCCCAAGTTGCTTTCCACTCAAATCTTCTTTCCACCAGATCCAAAACCTATGAGAGAGAGTTGAGTGTTGGGGAGACTATCATTTGAAGCACAAGAGCAAGGATTTCATCATCAATGCACCATTTGTTACTTCTTGGAGAGTGGTGTCTCCTAGATTGGCTAGGTGTCACTTGGGAGCCTCCGACAAGATTGTGGAGTTGAACCAAGGAGTTTGTAAGGGCAAGGAGATCGCCTACTTCGTGAAGATCTACCGCTAGTGAGGCAAGTCCTTCGTGGGCGACGGCCATGGTGGGATAGACAAGGTTGCTTCTTCGTGGACCCTTCGTGGGTGGAGCCCTCCGTGGACTCGCGCAGCCGTTACCCTTCGTGGGTTGAAGTCTCCATCAACGTGGATGTACGATAGCACCACCTATCGGAACCACGCCAAAAACATCCGTGTCTCCAATTGCGTTTGAATCCTCCAAACCCTTCCCTTTACATTCTTGCAAGTTGCATGCTTTACTTTCCGCTGCCCATATACTCTTGCATGCTTGCTTGATATGTATTGTGAATGTTAAACTTGTGCCTAAACTCCACTTAAACTTAAGGAAACTTAAAAACTGCAACTTTGGTACTTAGTGTCTAATCACCCCCCTCTAGACGCCTCTTCTCAAGGTCCTACAGCAGTACTCCGCCTTCACCAGCAGCGCCCCGAGTGGTGCCGACCGCGTGCTCTCCTGCTCCCAAGAGTGCAGCTCTGACTGCCCCGGCGAAGCCCCCGCTGTTGGGCCTGAAGAGGAACTATATCTTCTCTGACCAGTGAGTGCTTTCCCTTGATCTTGTCATTGATTCCTGATGCGATGCTTAGCGTCTTCGTCCGCTGTTAGGAAATAGTCATCGAAGAAGAAGAAGGAGGGCGCTGGGGTTGCTGTGGTCGAGCGCGTTGAGGCAGCCGCCGCAACCTTGGCGAAGGAGAGCGTTGCGGCCCCTACAGCTCCTGTGGCGATGTCCTCTTCTCAATGCGTCGAAGCCCACCCTCAGGAGGCATCAGCGTCATCAGTGGGGCTGACCCTGTCGACGCCCATCCTTACTGCGGCTGCTGAGGTTGCCCAGCCTCCGGAGCCCCTAGTCCTTCCTGCTGCGGTGGTTTCTCCTGCCTTGGCACCGAGAACGTCTTCTCTTCCGCCCGGTGCACAACTGGGCCATGGCGCTCCTGCCGCCTCCGGAGCCCTGGAGGCACAAGGGGCGCTGAACCTTCTCCAAGGTGAACTTCAGGGCCCGGACCGGCGTGCAGCGTTGGGGCGCCTGGGGCTAATCTCTGGATGGCTCTAGGCCGGTGTGTCTGTCCAAGCGGCTTGGAGCTCTATGGAGGAGGCCCAGAAGGTATCTAGGGTGGCTGCTGTCGAGCGTGACCTAGCACGAAAGGAGGGCACGGAAGCCGAGGATCGGTGCCGCATGGTGGAGGCTGAGCTGAAGGCTCTTCGGGATCAACAGGCCGCCCAGGCCTGCCAACTCCATGAGCGAGAGGAGAAGCTGATGGCCCAGGAGGCTGTCGTTGCCGATCGAGATGCTGAGCTAAAGAAGGCAGCCCTAGAACAGGCTGCAGAGCACGGCTGCCTGACGAAGCTGAAGGAGAAGGCGGATGCGGCCCAGGCATCCCTTGTCGAGGCCAAAGAAGAGGCCATCATGGAGCACAGCACCCTCGCCTCCCTCGAGATGAAGTTCCACTAGGCTCAGCGGTCACTCTTTGGGGACGATCCCTTGAAGAAAGCGGCGGTGGCCCCAAGGGAGAGCCCTACCGCCCTACTCCCTGAGGTCGTGGAAGTGCTCGAGGACGCCATCGACGGGTTTGGCTCTTTGGTGGAAGGTGAGGCTCGCTTGCTTTCTTCCTCGGCCCTTACGTGCGTCTTCAGCCATCTCTATCTCCGGGACGCCAGCTTCGACTTCGCCACCTTCCTCGAGCCCATGGACCCCTACTCCCGCAGCACTGCTGCTACCGCCATGAAGAGCTCCGTGGACGCCCTGCTGAGCAAGTTCCTTGTTGTCGGTCCTCCGGCTGGGGCCGAGGGCACGGGCGACGCAGCTGGCGACGAGGCTCCGCTGGCGGGTGATGGCGGTACCCAGGGCTGAAGAGGTGGCGTGGTGAAGCTGCTCCTTCCTATTCGTCCTGTATCATGTAGCATGCCTCGTGGAAGCGCTTCAAACTGATTGCTTGGAACAATATGTTTTGTAATAATTAGACTGTGGTTCCCCGACTTTTTCCGTTTGCTTTATTGTTCTGCGTTGGCAGAGCCCGGCCCCGCGCATACCTTAGCCGCCGTTGGGTCGTCCGGATCACCAGGACGAGCCCAAGGGGTGAGGGGCTACGTGGCTAGTTAGGCTCCTGAGACGCGATGCTCAGGAGTCCCCCTTGACGTGCGAACAACTTAGGAAAAGGTGCAAAGGCAAGCCTTGGCGTTTTGCGTCGGTAGGGCCCGGCCCTGTGCATACCTCAGCCACCGTTGGGTCGTCCGGATCACCAGGACGAGACCAAGGGGTGAGGGGCTACGTGGCTAGTTAGGCTCCTGAGACGTGGTGCTCAGGAGTCCTCCTTGACGTACGAACGGCTTGAAAAGGGCGAGAGTCAGGCCTTGGCATTCTGCATCAGCAGGGCCCGGCCCCACGCATACCTCAGCCGTCGTTGGGTCATCCGGATCACCAGGAGGAGACCAAGGGGTGAGGGGCTACGTGGCCAGTTAGGCTCCTGAGACGTGATTCTCGGGAGTCTCCCTTGACGTACGAACCGACCATCATACCTTTCCTCGCCGAGCTCTCACTCGGGTGGGGCGCGCGAAGACCAGGCCCATGGGTCCTGGCAAGGTGGGATACGCCAGGCGTGACCTGGGCATAGCCCCCGTGCCCAGCCCCCTCACGCTACCCTACCTAGGGAGAGCAGCGCGGTGAGGCTAGCCATTGAGCCCGGAAGCTCCCTGAGGTTAATGCAGCCATGAGGCCAAGCATGGCGCTTCCGCTCTTGCATGGGCATAGCCGCTCCTCGGCAGTGTCCACGGCCAGCGCGGAGCATGGTGCTCCCACTGGTGCGTGGGAGGGGGTTCCCTCTAAGGAGAGCCCCCGAGGCGTGTACAACCCGCCCTGACACGTGGCTTGCATGGCAGGGCTGGAGGAGGTGTATATGGGCACCCGTGAGTCAGCACGGGACTCACAAGGCCCTACCTCAAGGCGGGTTGCACCCGAGCTTGATAGGAACACTTGTATTAGTCCTGCAAGATGGTTAGGCAACCTGCTCCGACTGAGTCTCCTGAGGTTATTGCATGAGATGGCCAGACACCAACGACCCCAGGAGGTGACGTGAACGGGGCCAGCCCGCAGAGAGAGCTCAGCCGTTGGGTTTATCGACACTACAGGGACGGACCCGAGCACAGACGCCATGCCTAGTCTTCTCATGCAAAGATCTTGAAGAAAAACAACTGGCGCATGGTTCCCGTGGCCACGGCAGCACCGGGTCGCGCGCCCATACTCATCCGCCCGCGATTAGCTCATGCGAGAACAAGGCACCAAGGGCCATGGGAGATGACGTACACGAGGGCTGGCCCGTGAGACAGAGCTCAGCCTCTTGGGTTTAGCGACGCTGCAGGGACGGACCCGAGCACAGATGTCGTGCCAGTCCTTAATCATGAGGCGGTCGCGGGAGGGCTTGCAAGGGCGCGAGACGTTCTTGGCGATGAAGCGCCGGTCAGGCAGTTGATAATCTCAAGGTAGCTTGTAAAGGAATAGCTCTGGGAGATGCAAAAGGGATACACGCCGCAGGGACGGACCCACACGGCTTGGGGATGATGCTGCCCGAGGGGCGCCCCCAAACTGAACGAACTAGAGAGATGTCACCTGGTACCGTTGTTTAAGAGATGTCGGGGTAGCAGAAGACGCGTGCTGCTGGAGCCGTTCCTCACGATCCGCGCTGGCCCCGAGCCTCGAGAGGCCCAGGAGGCCCGGGAGGCTCCTGAAGATGCGCCTCCATCTCCGCCAGGGTTGCCTGGTGCCTGGCATCGCGAGCCGCCAGGGAGTCCCTTATGCAGCGCTGGAATGCCACAGCTGCGCCTGGTAGGCCGAAAAGCATGCAGACGTAGCTGTGGGGTGGACCCTTGCATTGGCCGACACGAGACGACCAAAAGAGCTACCGAGACGCGGCCCTATTGAGCCCTGGGATGTCGATGCAGACGCGGAACTCCTTACCCTCGCCAAGGCAGTGAGCCGCGCTTCGCGGTGGGCGGCGATCGCCTTGCAGAACCCTTGCCTCTTGAATCTCCTCGATTGCCTTGCTGATTGATACGTCTCCAACGTATCTCTAATTTTCGATTGCTCCATGCTACTTTATCTACTGTTTTAGGCAATATTGGGCTTTATTATCCACTTTTATATTATTTTTGGGACTAACCTATTAACCGGAGGCCCAGCCCAGATTTGCTGTTTTATGCCTATTTCAGTGTTTCGAGGAAAAGGAATATCAGACGGAGTCAAAACAGAACGAAATCAACTGGAGAAGTTAATTTTGGAAGGAAACCAACCTGATGGGCTTGGAGTGCACGTCAGGGGAGTCCCGGGCTGCCCACGAGGGTGGCAGGCACCCCCCTGGGCGCGCCCCCTACCTCGTGAGCACCCCGGGGGTCCACCGACGTACCCCTTGCACCCATATATACCTACGTACCATAAACTTCCAGAACAGAAGATAGATTGGGAGTTCCGCCGCCGCAAGCCTCTATAGCCACCAAAGACCTCTCGGGAGCCCGTTCCGGCACCCTGCCGGAGGGGGATCCCATCACCGGTGGCCATCTTCATCATCCCGGTGCTATCCGTGACGAGGAGGGAGTAGTTCACCCTCGGGGCTGAGGGTATGTACCAGTAGCTATGTGTTTGATCTCTCTCTCTCTCTCTCGTGTTCTCTCTCGTGTTCCCTCTATGGCACGATCTTGATGTATCCCGAGCTTTGCTATTGTAGTTGGATCTTATGATGTTTCTCCCCCTCTACTCTCTTGTGATGAATTGAGTTTCCCCTTTGAAGTTATCTTATCGGATTGAGTCTTTTATGAACACTTGATGTATGTCTTGCCGTGATTATCTGTGGTGACAATGGGATATCATGTGCCACTTGATGTATGTTTTGGTGATCAACTTGCGGGTTTCGTGACATTGGGAACCTATGCATAGGGGTTGGCACACGTTCTTGACTCTCCGGTAGAAACTTTGGGGCACTCTTTGAAGTACTTTATGTTGGTTGGATGAATCTGAGATTGTGTGATGCATATCGTATAATCATGCCCACGGATACTTGAGGTGACAATGGAGTATCTAGGTGACATTAGGGTTTTGGTTGATTTGTGTCTTAAGGTGTTATTCTAGTACGAACTCTTTTATAGATTGATCCGAAAGAATAACTTTGAGGTGGTTTCGTACCCTACCATAATCTCTACGTTTGTTCTCCGCTATTAGTGGCTTTGGAGTGACTCTTTGTTGCATGTTGAGGGCTTTTTATATGATCTATCTATGTTATTATTGTTGAGAGAACTTGCACTAGTGAAAGTATGAACCCTAGGCCTTGTTTCCTATCATTGCAATACCGTTTACGCTCACTTTTATCATTAGTTACCTTGCTGTTTTTATTATTGCAGATTACAAAAACCTATATCTACTATCGATTTTGCACTTGTATCACCATCTCTTCGCCGAACTAGTGCACCTATACAATTTGCCATTGTATTGGGTGTGTTGGGGACACAAGAGACTTTTTGTTATTTGGTTGCAGGGTTGTTTGAGAGAGACCATCTTCATCCTACGCCTCCTACGGATTGATAAACCTTAGGTCATCCACTTGAGGGAAATTTGCTACTGTCCTACAAACCTGTGCACTTGTAGGCCAACAACGTCTACAAGAAGAAGGTTGTGTAGTAGACATCAAGCTCTTTTCTGGCGCCGTTGCCGGGGAGGCTAGGTAAAGGGCACTCATTCACACCCCATCAACTAAGCTCTTTTTTGGCGACGTTGCCGGGGAGGTTAGCGCTTGAAGGTATATCTTTAGATCTTGCAATCGAATCTTTTTGTTTCTTGTTTTATCACTACTTTCTTTTATAAAAGAAAATTACAAAAAAATGGAGTTGAGTTTGTCTCATATGCTTCACCTTTTTAATATCTTTCGTGAGTATGATGGAAAGGATAATTGTGCTCAAGTGCTAGAAGAAGAAATCTCTAAATTGTTTGGCACTAAATCTTTGAATGATGAGCATGATCGCAATGTTGTTGGTACGAATTCTTTGAATATCCATGATGCTAATGATGATTGCACTAGTTATGATGAAAATATCTCTTATGAGCATGTCAACTTTTGTGGAGTGCATGTTTGCATGAACACACCAAATAAAGAAGATATTTATTGCAAGAGGCATAAGTACTTAGAAACCAAATTGTTGCAAGAAGAGCTAGATGAATGTGCCGAAAGATTCAATATTTATAGTACTCCTTGTGAACTTTGCAATGAACATGGTCATTTGAAGGTCCAATGCTATTTGTTTCATGATCAAGTCGTTTCCAAATATTGTGATAATTTGATTACCCTTGAGCATCATAAAGAGCTTAGCCTTCTTTTGGGTTATGAAGAAATGAAACGTATAACTAAGGATATTCCAAAATTTGCCCTTGATAATGTTCTTGATTTTGATCTAGAGAAGATTTATATGTATTTTGCGGTGAATTGCATTGAAAATCCTTATATTGCCAATTACATAAGGAAAAGAAAGCAAATGGAAGATGGTGAGAATACTAATGAAAGGGAAGAGGCTTCCCAATCTCCTCCTATTATTTCTTATGATGAATCAGGTAACGAGGAGGAGCCTTCTATTCAACCAATCTCATCAATAAGGATCTCAAAGAGGAAGGTTGAACCCACACATAATGTGAAGAAGAAGAAGAAGAAAAGAAGGAGCAACAAAGGTAGAAAGGTATCCCTCCCAAATGATGTTGCTCCTACTACTCATTGTGATGATGATAATTGATGTACTATTGGTGCTATCAATATTTTTAATGATGAGAGTGATTATGCTTATGATATGAAAGGGCCCGAGCTTGGGGAAGCTATGTTTAATTGGGATGAAATATTTGAGAATATATTTGCTGGAATTAATGTTTGTCCCAAGCCTGGGGATGCTATATTTAATGAAGATGTTATTTTTAGCATCCCAAGTTTTGATATGCAAAGTTGTTATGATGATAGCATGCCTCCTACCTATGATGATTATATTGATGAAAGTGGGTTCGGAAGAGAGTCAACTTTCGGAAGTAGTGATCCCACTATTTTGGAGGATGTTAAATTTTATTGTGATGAATACGAAAGTGGATTTGGAAGAGTGTCAACTTTATTTAGTGATTCCACTATCTTGGGAGAGGTTTCAATCGATTATGATGAGAATGAAGTTGCTACTTATGATGATTATTGTGATGAAACTTATGCTATAAAAAGTAGTGATGATTATATTTACAAATCTTGTCATGATTATGCTTACCCTTTTTCTGAACATTAATCTTTTAATGTGGAAACAATTTTTAGTGTTCAAGTCTCTTATGATACTCCCACTATTATTCATGAGAAGAATTTTGCTTACGTGGAGAGTAGTGAATTTTCTATGCTAGTAGATCATGAAAAGAATGCTTTAGGTTCTGGTTACATGTTGAATTCATTCATGATTCTACTGAGAATTATTATGAGGGAGGAATACATGCTTGTAGGAATTGCAATAATGTCAAGTTTCCTCTCTATGTGCTTAAAATCTTGAAGTTATGCTTGTTTTACCTTCCTATGCAAGTTGATTATTGTTCCCATAAGTTGTTTGCTCACAAAATCCCTATGCATAGGAAGTGGGTTAGACTTAAATGTACTAGTCATATGCTTCATGATGCTCCCGTTATGTTTCAATTCTTATCCTTTATGTGAGCATCGTTGTCATCATCATGCCTAGCTAGAAAGGCATTAAAGAAAAGTGCTTGTTGGGAGAGAACCCAATATTTATCCTTACTGTTTTTGTGTGTCCACATGATTATGCTACTGTAGTAATCATGTTTTATAGCTTTTGTTTCAATAAAGTGCCAAGTAAGACCTTTAGGATGGCTTACGGTGATAGTTGTGTTGATCCTGCTGAAAATCAGAAACTTTTGCACCCAGTAAATTAGTTTTGTCAATTCACAGAAACGTGTTTCTGATCTGATTCTTTTTGCTATGGATTGGCACACAAATTGCTTAGGACTTCCTAATTTGGTAGGATTGTTGGAGTTCCAGAAGTATACGTTTGATACAGATTACTACAGACTGTTCTGTTTTTGACAGATTCTGTTTTCTATGTGTTGTTTACTTATTTTGATGAATCTATGAGTAGTATCGGAGGGTATGAACCATAGATAAGTTGGAGTACAGTAGATATTACACCAATATGAATTTATAATGAGCTCATTACAGTACCAAAGTGGTGGTTTTATTTTCTTATACTAACGGAGCTTACGAGTTTTCTGTTGAGTTTTGTGTTGTGGAGTTTTCAAGTTTTGGGTAAAGATTCGATGGACTATGGAATAAGGAGTGGCAAGAGCGTAAGCTTGGGGATGCCCAAGGCACCCCAAGGTAATATTCAAGGCCAACCAAGAGCTTAAGCTTGGGGATGCCCCGGAAGGCATCCCCTCTTTCGTCTTCGTTCATCGGTAACTTTACTTGGAGCTATATTTTTATTCACCACATGATATGTGTTTTGCTTGGAGCGTCATTTTCTATTGTTAGTATTTGCTTGCTGTTATTTAGATTAATGTTTTGCATCTTTAGTTTGAATAAATAAGTCAAGGATAGCCTTTGCCATGCTTATTTTGCTAGTATACATGTTGCTGTTTGAAAAACAGAAAGTTTACCGCTGTTGCAAAAATTCCCTAGAAAAGTCAGAGAGTGGTATAATGTTGAATCTTTTTGCATAATGAGCTATGACAAATTTACTACATTTGGAATTTTATTTCATAATTTTTGGAGATAGAGAAGTTTGATAAATCTTTCATTCTTTACAGATTGTATTGTTTTGGCAGATTGCTGTTATGGTTGCATTGTTTGCATATGTTTGCTTGATTGATGATTCTATTTGAGGATAGGAGTATTAAATATGCAGAGGCATTTAGTATGCAATGTTTAATAACAATTTAAGTGATTTGTTACAGTAGAAAATGATAAGGTTTTGCATTGGTTTATACTAACCTATCTCACGAGTTCTTGTTGAGTTTGTTGTGAATGAAGCTTTTGATAAAAAGAGAAACCATGATATGAGAGGAATTAAGGAGACACAAAAGCTAAATCTTGGGGATTCTCAAGGCACCCCAAGATAATATTTCAAGAAGTAAGCATCTAAGCTTGGGGATGCCCCGGTAGGCATCCCACCTTTCTTCTTCAACAACTATCGGTTAGTATCGGTTGAGCCTAAGTTTTTGCTTCTTCACATGAGTTGTGCTATCCTTGAAATGTAGTTTTATTTAGCTTTGCTTGCTGTTTGAATAAAGTATCAAGATCTGAAATTATTAAATGGGAGAGTCTTCACATAGTTGCATAATTATTTGACTACTTATATCTTTCAGAGTAGTTTGTCATTTGCTCTAGTACTTCACTTGTATCTTTTAGAGCACGTTGGTGGATCTGTTTTATAGAAACTATTGATCTCTCATGCTTCACTTAGATTATTTTGAGAGTCTTACATAGCATGCTAATTTGCTTAATATTAATATACTTGGTATTCAAGATATGTGAAACTTTCTTATGAGTGTGTTGAATACTAAGAAAAGTTTGATGCTTGATAATTGTTTTGAGATATGGAGGTGATAATATCAAAGTCGTGCTAGTTGAGTAATTGTGAATTTGAGAAATGTTTGTGTTGAAGTTTGCAAGTCCCGTAGTATGCACGTATGGTTAAAGTTGTGTAACAAATTTGAAACATGAAGTGTACCTGGCTTGTGCATCCTTATGAGTGGCGGTCGGGGACGAGCGATGGTCTTTTCCTACCAATCTATCCCCCTAGGAGCATGCGCGTAGTACTTGAATTTTTGATGGCTTCTAAATTTTTGCAATAAGTATATGAGTTCTTTTGACTAATGTTGAGTGCATGGATTATACACACTCTCACCTTTCCGCCTTTGATAGCCTCTTCGGCACCGTGCATTGCCCTTTCTCACCTTGAGAGTTGGTGCAAACTTCGTCGGTGCATCCAAACCCCGTGATACGATACGCTCTATCACACATAAACCTCCTTATATCTTCCTCAAAACAGCCACCATACCTACCTATTATGGCGTTTTCATAGCCATTCCGAGATATATTGCCATGCAACTTCCATCATCTTCATCATGACATACATTACTTTTGTCATATTGCCATTGCATGATCATGTAGTTGACATCGTATTTGTGGCAAAGCCACCATGCATTATTTTTCATACATGTCACTCTTGATTCATTGCACCATCGCGGTACACCGCCGGAGGCATTCATATAGAGTCATATCTTGTTCTAAGTTTTGAGTTGTAATCCTTATGTTGTAATCAATAGAAGTGTGATGATCATCATTATTAGAGCATTGCCCAAATAAAAAAGAGAGAGAGAGAGAGAAAGGACCAAAAAAAAAAAAGAGGGCAATGCTACTATCTTTTTTCCACACTTGTGCTTCAAAGTAGCACCATGTTCTTCACATAGCGAGTCTCCTATATTGTGCTTCAAAGTAGCACCATGTTTTTCATATAGAGAGTTTCATATGTTGTCACTTTCATATACTAGTGGGAATTTTTCATTATAGAACTTGGCTTGTATATTCCTACGATGGGCTTCCTCAAATGCCCTAGGTCTTCATGAGCAAGCGAGTTGGATTGCACACCCACTAGTTTTCTTTTGTTGAGCATTCATAGCTCTAGTGCATCCGTTGCATGGCAATCCCTACTCCTCGCATTAACATCAATCGATGTGCATCTCCATAGCCTATTGATTAGCCTCGTTGATGTGAGACTTTCTCCTTTTTGTCTTCTCCACACAATCCCCATCATCATATTCTATTCCACCCATAGTGCTATATCCATGCCTCACGCTCATGTATTGCGTGAAGGTTGAAATTTTTTGAGATTATTTAAATATGAAACAATTGCTTGGCTTGTCATCGGGGGTATAGAAGTTGGGAACATCTTTGTGTGACGAAAATGAAGCATAACCTAACTATATGATTTTGTAGGGATGAACTTTCTTTTGCCATGTTATTTTGAGAAGACATGATTGCTTTGATTAGTATGCTTGAAGTATTATTATTTTTGTGTCAATATGAATTTTTGTCTTGAATCTTTCGGATCTGAATATTCGTATCACAATTAAGAAGAATTACATTGAAATTATGCCAAAGTATCACTCCACATCAAAAATTCTTTTTATCATTTACCTACTCGAGGACGAGCGGGAATTAAGCTTGGGGATACTTGAT
Organism: Triticum aestivum; assembly: GCF_018294505.1. Lineage (NCBI taxonomy): Eukaryota > Viridiplantae > Streptophyta > Magnoliopsida > Poales > Poaceae > Triticum > Triticum aestivum. The sequence continues at coordinate 225,349,961 of NC_057813.1, read as the reverse complement.
ACGTCTCCAACGTATCTATAATTTTTGATTGCTCCATGCTACTTTATCTACTGTTTTAGGCAATATTGGGCTTTATTATCCACTTTTATATTATTTTTGGGACTAACCTATTAACCGGAGGCCCAGCCCAGATTTGCTGTTTTATGCCTATTTCAGTGTTTCGAGGAAAAGGAATATCAGACGGAGTCAAAACAGAACGAAATCAACTGGAGAAGTTAATTTTGGAAGGAAACCAACCTGATGGGCTTGGAGTGCACGTCAGGGGAGTCCCGGGCTGCCCACGAGGGTGGCAGGAACCCCCCTGGGCGCGCCCCCTACCTCGTGAGCACCCCGGGGGTCCACCGACGTACCCCTTGCACCCATATATACCTACGTACCCTAAAACTTCCAGAACAGAAGATAGATTGGGAGTTCCGCCGCCGCAAGCCTCTGTAGCCACCAAAGACCTCTTGGGAGCCCGTTCCGGCACCCTGCCGGAGGGGGATCCCATCACCGGTGGCCATCTTCATCATCCCGGTGCTATCCATGACGAGGAGGGAGTAGTTCACCCTCGGGGCTGAGGGTATGTACCAGTAGCTATGTGTTTGATCTCTCTCTCTCTCTCTCTCTCTCTCTCTCGTGTTCTCTCTCGTGTTCCCTCTATGGCACGATCTTGATGTATCCCGAGCTTTGCTATTGTAGTTGGATCTTATGATGTTTCTCCCCCTCTACTCTCTTGTGATGAATTGAGTTTCCCCTTTGAAGTTATCTTATCAGATTGAGTCTTTTATGAACACTTGATGTATGTCTTGCCGTGATTATCTGTGGTGACAATGGGATATCATGTGCCACTTGATGTATGTTTTGGTGATCAACTTGCGGGTTTCGTGACATTGGGAACCTATGCATAGGGGTTGGCACACGTTCTTGACTCTCTGGTAGAAACTTTGGGGCACTCTTTGAAGTACTTTTATGTTGGTTGGATGAATCTGAGATTGTGTGATGCATATCATATAATCATGCCCACGGATACTTGAGGTGACAATGGAGTATCTAGGTGACATTAGGGTTTTGGTTGATTTGTGTCTTAAGGTGTTATTCTAGTACGAACTCTTTTATAGATTGATCCGAAAGAATAACTTTGAGGTGGTTTCTTACCCTACCATAATCTCTACGTTTGTTCTCCGCTATTAGTGGCTTTGGAGTGACTCTTTGTTGCATATTGAGGGCTTGTTATATGATCTATCTATGTTATTATTGTTGAGAGAACTTGCACTAGTGAAAGTATGAACCCTAGGCCTTGTTTCCTATCATTGCAATACCATTTAGGCCCACTTTTATCATTAGTTACCTTGCTGTTTTTATTATTTCAGATTACAAAAACCTATATCTACTATCTATTTTGCACTTGTATCACCATCTCTTCGCCGAACTAGTGCACCTATACAATTTTCCGTTGTATTGGGTGTGTTGGGGACACAAGAAACTTTTTGTTATTTGGTTGCAGGGTTGTTTGAGAGAGACCATCTTAATCTACGCCTCCTACGGATTGATAAACCTTAGGTCATCAACTTGAGGGAAATTTGCTACTGTCCTACAAACCTGTGCACTTGCAGGCCCAATAACATCTACAAGAAGAAGGTTGTGTAGTAGACATCACTGATGAACTCCTGAACGCTTGGCGCCTTCCGCCTGATGCCTTCTCCTGGGAACCGTGCCCTGAAGCACGCCTCCAGATGGTGCCCGAGCGCCTCCCTCGTGACTCTGGCTAGGTCCGAGGCCCTCCCGAGGAGAGCCCCCGAGCCCAGCCTCAGAGGGGCGCCGGGCGCGCCTTCCTATGCGATAGGTGAAGGCGCCTCGTCCAGGGACGCGAGGCTCAGCGCGGCGTCCCCGAGCGATGCTTCCTCACGAGATCCCTGACCCTGCTGCAGCTTCTTCGTCTTGGGGGCAACCTCAGGAGGGAGGGCACCGCCCTCATCTTCAGGGTTCTCGGCCGCTGTAGCCTGGAAGGCGCGCTCTAGGGAGCACACTGCATCCTTTTCCTAGCATGCGACCGTGATGACGCCGCCGCTTCGTGGCATCTTGAGGATGTTGTAGTTGTGGTGCGTCGCTGCCATGAATTTGACCAGTGTTGGGTACCCCAGGATGGCGTTGTACGGCAGGCGAATGTCGGCGACGTTGAAGTCGATGAGCTCGGTGTGGTAGTTGTTGCGTTCACCAAAGGTGATAGGGAGGCGGACCTGCCCTGTCGGGTATGTGGAACCGTCGATCACTCCTGAGAATGGCTTGGTTGGCTCAAGCTGCTAGTACGACACTTGGAGCATGTCGAACGTTTGAACAGATAGGACATTGAGCCCCGCTCCACCATCGATGAGAGTCTTGGTGATGACCACGTTGCTGATGACGGGTGAGTAGAGCATGGGGAGCGCGCCGGAAGTGGCCGCGCACTTGAGTTGGTCTGAGGAGCTGAAGATGATGGTGCACTTGGACCACCTGAGCGGGCGAGTCGCTTTGGGATTGGGAAGCGCTGCGTTCACCTCGAGAGCGAACTGCTTGAAGATGCGGTGAGAGGCCGGGGCCTGTGAGCCGCCCAGGATGCAGGCAATGGCTCGAGGCTCCTGGAAGCCCCCAGCCCCCTCGTCCTGGTGATGATCTTCGTTCCTTCTCGATGGTGGAGGCAGTGGAGGAAGACCGGCATTGCCCTGAGGGTGATCCTCATGAGGCTGCTCTCTCTAGGCGCCCTCGCGAGGCTGACCCTGCCAACGGTCCTCCCGAGGATGGTCGCGCCACTCTTGGCGATGGCCATGTCCGTCCTAGCGTCCTCCACCTCGACCACCTCCATGGCCGTAGCCTCGACCATTGCACTCGAGGCATTGACCGAGGCGCCCGTCACGGAGGGCCCTGAGCTCCGGGCAGTCGTTGGTGTTGTGGCTATGGACATTGTGGAAGACGCAGAACAATCGGTTGCTTTGGACGACTCGGGGTGGTCGCAACTGCGCTTCATCTCTAGCTCGGCCGCGAGCACGGCCGGCCCTTTGCGCTTTATGTCCTTATCCTTGGCCTTCTTGTCTTCGGGGTCAGCATCGGGGAGCTCGAGGAGGGAGAGGCGCCCCTCCTCAGCCCTTGCACACTTGTTCGCCATATTAAACATCTCCAAGTGTAACGCCCCGGATTCGTTGCGCCAGGTGTCTGCCAGTTATTCGCCGTCATTGCCATGTCATGTGCTTGCGTGTTTCACTTTGCCATGTCATCATATGAATTTCATATCATGTCATCATGTGCATTTCATTTTGCATACGAGTTCGTCTCATGCATCCGAGCATTTTCCCCGTTGTCCGTTTTGCAATCCGGCACTCCTATGTCCTCCGGCGTTCCCTTTTGACCTCTTCTCTTGTGCGGGTGTTAAACGTTCTCGGAATGGCCCGAGGTTTGCCAAGCGGCCTTGGTATAGCACCGGTAGACCGCCTGTCAAGTTTCGTGCCATTTGGAGGTCGTTTGGTACTCCAACGGTTAACCGGGTAACCGTAAAGCCTCTTTTGTGTGCAGCCCAACACCCCTTCCAAAGTGGCCCAAAACCCAGCAAACTCCCCTCCATGCTCTCGGTCGTTCAATCACGATCGCCTGGCCGAAAACCGCTCCTCATTGGGACTCTCCTAGCTCCCCCTACCTACAAATCTAGACCTCCCCCGAAATTTTCGGGTCATTCCACCCCTAACCCTAGCAAAATCTCCCTCGCCGCCTCCGGACATGTCCGGCGCCCGCCGGACGTCCTGCGCCGCCGCCACGGACCAGTGGCCGCCCGCCACGTGTCCCTCCTCTCTCTCCCCGCATCGCCGGCCCGCCGGGCCCGAGGCCGGCCCGCCCGCGCCGCGACCGGGCCCCGCCCGCGCCCCGCGCCCCAGCCTCCGCCGCCGCCGCCCGCCGCGGTTGCCCGCGCCCGCGTCCCCGCGCGCCATCGCCGGAGGTCGCCGCCTCGCCTCCCGCCAGCGCCGACCCCGCCGCCGACTGCCCCCGCGTCGACCCCGCGCCGCCGCCCGTCCCGGCCTCCGCCCGCCTCCTCGCCGCAGTGGCGCTCCGCGCCGGAGCCCGCGCCGGCCGCGGCCGCCGCCGCGCCTCCCCGTCCTCGCCCGGACCGGATCCGGCCGGATCCCGGCCTCCCTGAGCGCCTCCGGCCGTCCCCGGCCACCTCCGGCCCCGTCTCCGGCGAGATCCGCGGCCACGTTGTCTTTCCCCCACGAGGTCCAAATCTCTCTAAGTCCCAGATTTTTGACATAATCATGCCATGTTCATCGCATCATAACTCTGTGCATACTGCTTCGTTTCGTGCGTGTAATATGTCAAATTGTTAGTCTCGGCAGTACTTCATTTCATTCCATTGCATCATTTTCATTTGAGCTCATCTTGATGCCCAAAATGCTGTTGGAAGAGTGCATGTTGATGTTAACCTGCTGAAACTGTTATAACTTGCTCATTTGTCATTTTTGCCATGATTGATGTGTGCATCCTATGAGGTTGATGTCTACATGTGTTTTGATCTATGCTATGCCATCTTTCCAGTGGTGCCAACCATGTATTTTTTTGAGTTGTGTGCTGAGTACATCGAGCTTGTTAAGTAGGGTACTTGCTGTTGCTGTTTTCCTGACTGATTCTGTTATATTTTGTTGCCATGTTAACATGCTTCTACTAGTCATTTCGTGCATTATTATGGAGATGTTCACTAAGGATGTTTTGTTATACATGTCTTGCTATATCCATTCATGCCCTTGGTTGCAATTATAGCCTACTGTAGCTTGTTGTAATCTTGCTCTAAGATGAAAGAAGTGGTAAGAAAGGAGATACTAAAGCTCCTTGAGGCAGGTATAATTTATCCCGTTGCTGATAGTGATTGGGTAAGTCCTGTCCATTGCGTCCCCAAGAAGGGAGGTATTACTGTTGTTCCTAATGATAAAGATGAATTGATTCCGCAAAGAATTATTACAGGTTATAGGATGGTAATTGATTTCCATAAATTAAATAAAGCTACTAAGAAATATCATTACCCTTTACCTTTTATTGATCAAATGCTAGAAAGACTATCCAAACATACACATTTCTGCTTTCTAGATGGTTATTCTGGTTTCTCTCAAATACCTGTGTCAGCGGACGATCAATCAAAAACTACTTTTACTTACCCTTTTGGTACTTTTGATTATAGACGTATGCCTTTTGGTTTATGTAATGCACCTGCTACCTTTCAAAGATGTATGATGGCTATATTCTCTGACTTTTGTGAAAAGATTTGTGAGGTATTCATGGATGACTTCTCCGTTTATGGATTCTCTTTTGATGATTGCTTGAGAAACCTTGATCGAGTTTTGTAGAGATGCGAAGACACTAGTCTCGTCTTGAATTGGGAAAAGTGCCACTTTATGGTTAATGAAGGCATTGTCTTGGGGCATAAAATTTCCGAAAGAGGTATTGAAGTGGATAAAGCTAAAGTTGATGCTATTGAAAAGATGCCATGTCCCACGGACATGAAAGGTATAAGAAGTTTCCTTGGTCATGCCGGTTTTTATAGGAGGTTCATAAGGACTTTTCTAAAATCTCTAGGCCTCTGACTAATCTATTACAAAAATATATTCCTTTTGTTTTCGATGATGATTGTGTAGAAGCATTTGAAATACTTAAGAAAGCTTTGATCACTGCACCTATTGTTCAGCCACCTGATTGGAATTTACCCTTTCAAATTATGTGTGACGCCAGTGATTATGCTGTAGGTGCTGTTCTAGGGCAAAGAGTTGATAAGAAACTAAATGTTATCCAGTATGCTAGTAAAACTCTTGACACTGCCCAGAGAAATTATGCTACCACTGAAAAAGAATTCTTAGCAGTTGTATTTGCATGATCATGCTGCTATTAAATATCTTATGGAAAAGAAAGATGCTAAACCTAGACTTACTAGATGGGTTCTCTTGCTCCAAGAATTTGATTTTCATATTATTGATAGAAAGGGAGCTGAGAACCCTGTTGCAGACAACTTGTCTAGGTTAGAGAATGTTCTTGATGACCCACTACCTATTGATCATAGCTTTCCTGATGAACAATTAGTTGTCATCAATGTTTCTCGTACTGCTCCATGGTATGTTGATTATGCTAATTACATTGTTGCTAAATTTATACCACCTGGTTTCACATACTAGCAAAAGAAAAAGTTCTTTTATGATTTAAGACATTACTTCTGGGATGACCCACACCTTTATAAAGAAGGAGTAGATGGTGTTATTAGACGTTGTGTACCTGAGCATGAACAGGAACAGATCCTACGCAAGTGTCACTCCGAACCATATGGAGGACACCACGCTAGAGATAGAACTGCACATAAGGTATTGCAATTCGGTTTTTATTGGCCTACTCTCTTCAAAGATGCCCGTAAGTTTGTTTTGTCTTGTGATGAATGTCAAATAATTGGTAATATTAGTAGACGTCAAGAAATGCCTATGAATTATTCTCTTGTTATTGAACCATTTGATGTTTGGGGCTTTGATTATATGGGACCTTTTCCTGCCTCTAATGGATATACACATATTTTAGTTGCTGTTGATTACGTTACTAAGTGGGTAGAAGCTATTCCAACTAGTAGTGCTAATCATAACACCTCTATTAAGATGCTTAAAGAAGTTATTTTTTCCGAGGTTTGGAGTCCCTTGATATCTCATGACTGATGGTGGTTCACATTTTATTCATGGTGCTTTTCGTAAAATGCTTGCTAAGTACGATGTTAATCATAGAATTGCATCCCCTTATCACCCACAGTCTAGTGGTCAAGTAGAATTGAGCAATAGAGAGCTCAAATTAATTTTGCAAAAGACTGTTAATAGATCTAGAAAGAATTGGTCCAAGAAACTTGATGATGCATTATGGGCCTATAGAACTGCATATAAAAATCCTATGAGTATGTCTTCGTATAAGATGGTTTATGGAAAAGCATGTCACTTACCTCTAGAACTTGAACATAAAGCATATTGGGATTTTAAAGAGCTCAACTATGACTTCAAACTTGCCGGTGAGAAGAGGTTATTTGATATTAGCTCACTCGATGAATGGAGAACCCAAGCTTATGAGAATGCCAAGCTGTTCAAAGAAAACATTAAAAGATGGCATGACAAAAGAATACAAAAGCGTGAGTTTAATGTAGGTGATTATGTGTTGCTATTCAACTCTCGTTTAAGATTTTTTGTAGGAAAACTTCTCTCTAAATGGGAAGGTCCTTACGTTATCGAGGAAGTCTATCGTTCCGGTGCCATAAAAATCAACAACTTCGAAGGCACAAGTCCGAGGGTGGTGAACGGTCAAAGAATCAAACATTATATCTCAGGTAATCCTATAAATGTTGAAACTAATATTATTGAAACCTTAACCCCAGAGGAATACATAAGGGACACTTTCCAGAACGTTTCAGACTCCGAAAAGGAATAGGTATGTGGTACGGTAAGTAAACCGACTGCAAAACAATTCTAATAGCATTTTTTCTCTGTTTTGGAATATTTAAGAAAATAGGAAAATAAGTAGTCCAGGAAGGACACGAGGCGTCCATGAGGGTGGAGGGCGCGCCCACCTTAACTGGGCGCGCCCCCCTACCTCGTGGGCACCTCGTGTGCTCTCCGGACTCCGTTTTCTTGCACGATACTTCTTTTGGTCGGTAAAAATTCATTATATAATCTCTCTAAGGTTTTGACATCATATCACGCAAAAATCTTCTGTTTTCTTTTCGAGCTATTTTTTTGACAAATCTAGAGCACCATGACGTCTCCAAGCGCTCCCAAGGACAAGTTTTTCGAGAGGGTCATCAACCCCTATCTCACGGAGGTGCTGCAGCACCCTCAAACCATTGAGATGCGGGAGGGTGTGCTGCACATCCGCGATGTGGAGGGACCAAGGCGTACCGGAAGCATGGAGACAAAGCTCGAAGCTATGGAACAACAAGTTTTCAAGTGCCAAGGGATGGTGGAGCGTGGACTTAACGCCAACCAAATGATGATCGCGGAGTTCACCAACAACCACAAGCTGGACGCCAAGAACATTGGGGAGACCATCTTCAAGCTTCATGAGAAAATCGAGCACCTCCAAGCCCAGATCTATGGCCTGCAGAACCAAAACTGTGAGTATGAATATAGATTCAAGAGGATGAGTTTGGCTGCAGATTTGAGGACCCCGGAGACTCGATCATCCTTCTATGATGGTGAGCCTATGCCTTGGAAGACTGACGACAAGCCTACATCACCAACAACTCCATCATTACCACCTCCGAGGACATAATCACATGGGTATGGGCACTCCCCTTGGCAAACTGCCAAGCTTGGGGGAGGTTCCCCAGTATCGTATCATCATCACACTCCTATCTTTACTGTTTTACTTAGTTCGATCCTTTTGGTAATATCTTGATCTAGTAGAATAAAGTTTTGGTATGATTTAGTTTTGAGTTTTGCTTTGTGATCCCTCTATGTAATCGAGTCTTTGAGTTATATATAATAAAGATTAGTGTTGAGTCAAGGGCTTTGCTATCTTGCTTTGATCTTGAGAAAATAGAAAGAATAAAAAGAAATGAAAGAGTTCATATTGATCTTATGGATAGTAATGACTTCACACATAAAGAGTATGATACATAAAAGTTGTTGAGAGTTGACAAACATAGTTTTGGTCATTGTTGCAATTAATAGGAAGTAATAAAGAAAGAGAGGTTTTCACATATAAATATACTATCTTGTACATCTTTTATGATTGTGAGCACTCATTAAGTATGACATGCTAAAGAGTTGATGTTGGACAAGGAAGACAACGTAATGGGTTATGTTTTCTCACATCTTAGTTAAAGTATATTGTCATGGATCGTCCAACATGTTGAGCTTGCCTTTCCCCCTCATGCTAGCCAAATTCCTTTCACCAAGTAGAGATACTACTTGTGCTTCCAAATATCCTTAAACCCAGTTTTGCCATGAGAGTCCACCATACCTACCTATGGATTGAGTAAGATCCTTCAAGTAAGTTGTCATGTTGCAAGCAATAAAAATTGCTCTCTAAATATGTATGACTTATTAGTGCAGAGAAAATAAGCTTTATACGATCGTGTGATATGGAAGTAATAAAAGTGACAGACTGCATAATAAAGGTTCATATCACAAGTGGCAATATAAAGTGACGTTCTTTTGCATTAAGATTTTGTGCATCCAACCCTAAAATCACATGACAACCTCTGCTCCCCTCTGCAAAGGGCCTATCTTTTACTTTATGTCTTTTACATTATGCAAGAGTCAAGGTGATCCTCACCTTTCCCTTTTTCATTTTATCCTTTGGCAAGCACCTCATGTTGGGAAGATCCTGATATATATATATATATATATATATATATATATATATATATGTATGTATATATATATATCCAATTGGATGTAAGTTAGCATGAACTATTATTGTTGACATCACCCAAAGGTGAATACGTTGGGAGGCGAAATAATAAGCCCATATCTTTCTCTGTGTCCAATTAAAACTCCAGAACCATAAGTATTGCATGAGTGTTAGCAATTGTAGAAGACTATATGATAGTTGAGTATGTGGACTTGCTGAAAAGCACTATTCTTGACTCTTTCTGATGTTATGATAAATTGCAATTGCTTCAATGACTAAGATTATAGTTAGTTGGTTCTCAATGAAGTTTCTGAACCATACTTGACATTGTGAATAGATTGTTACTTGAGCATAAGAAATCATATGACAAAAAATATATATGTTGCTGCTATAAGAATGATCATGATGCCCTCATGTCCGTATTTTTTTTATTGACACCTCTATCTCTAAACATGTGGACATATTTTTCGATTTCGGCTTCCGCTTGAGGACAAGCGAGGTCTAAGCTTGGGGGAGTTGATACTTACATTTTGCATCATGCTTTTATATTGATATTTATTGCATTATGGGCTGTTATTACACGTTATGTCACAATACTTATGGCTATTCTCTCTTATTTTACAAGGTTTAACATGAAGAGGGAGAATGCCGACAGCTGGGATTCTGGGCTGGAAAAGGAGCAAATATTGGAAACCTATTCTGCACAGCTCCAAAAGTCCTGAGACTCCACGAAAGTCATTTTTGGAATTAATAAGAATTATTGAGCGAAGAAAGTACCAGAGGGGGCCCACACCCTGGCCACGAGGGTGGGGGGCCGCCCACCCTTACTAGGAGCGCCCCCCTGCCTCGTGGGCCCCCTGGTGGCCCTCCGGTGCCCATCTTCTGCTATATGAAGTCTCTTACCCTGGAAAAAATCATAAGCAAGCTTATGGGATGAAACTCCGCCGCCATGAGGCAGAACCTTGGCGGAACCAATCTAGGGCTCTGGTGGAGCTGTTTTGCTGGGGAAACTTCCCTCCGGAAGGGGGAAATCATCACCATCATCATCACCAACCATCCTCTCATCGGGAGGGGGTCAATCTCCATCAACATCTTCACCAGCATCATCTCCTCTCAAACCCTAGTTCATCTCTTGTATCCAATCTTGTATCAAAACCACAAATTGGTACATGTGCATTGCTAGTAGTGTTGATTACTCCTTGTAGTTGATGCTAATTGGTTTATTTGGTGGAAGATCATATGTTTAGATCCTTAATGCATATTAATACCCCTCTGATTATGAACATGAATATGCTTTGTGAGTAGTTACGTTTGTTCCTGAGGACATGGATGAAGTCTTGCTATTAGTAGTCATGTGAATTTGCTATTCGTTCGATATTTTGATGAGATGTATGTTGTCTCTCCTCTAGTGGTGTTATGTGAACGTCGACTACATGAAACTTCACCATTATTTGGGCCTAGAGGAAGGCATTGGGAAGTAATAAGTAGATGATGGGTTGCTAGAGTGACAGAAGCTTAAACCCTAGTTTATGCGTTACTTAGTAAGGGGCTGATTTGGATCCATATGTCTCATGCTGTGGTTAGGTTTACCTTAATACTTCTTTTGTAGTTGCGGATGCTTGCAATAGGGGTTAATCATAAGTGGGATGCTTGTCCAAGAAAGGACAGCACCCAAGCACCGGTCCACCCACATATCAAATTATCAAAGTAACGAACGTGGATCATATGAGCGTGATGAAAACTAGCTTGATGATAATTCCCATGTGTCCTCGGCAGCGCTTTTCTCATTATAAGAAATTGTCCAGGCTTGTCTTTTGCTACAAAAAGGATTGGGCCACCTTGCTGCACTTTATTTACTTTCATTGCTTGTTACCCATTACAAATTATCTTATCACTAAACTATCTGTTACCTACAATTTCAGTGCTTGCAGAGAATACCTTACTAAAAACCGCTTGTCATTTCCTTCTGCTCCTCGTTGGGTTCAACACTCTTACTTATTGAAAGGACTACGATAGATCCCATATACTTGTGGGTCATCAATCACTCTCTCTAGGAAATGATCATTTGCAAGACAATGTTGAACATGGATACTATGATGAGGATGATGATAGTGACTTTGATCTCAATGAGTCTATGAGACACTTTGGTCTTATGGCTAACCTTCGCGGCTACATGGCTGGAGGAAAAGAATGGGTCCTTTATAGAGGATGTACCGATCACATGACCGGAGACAAGGATATGTTCCGTGAGCTTGCTGAAAATGACGGCCCTCGAAAGTATGTCACCTTTGGTGATAACTCAAAGGGTAAGGTGGTTGGCCTTAGTAAGGTGGCCATCTCACATGACAACTCCATACAAAATGTTATGCTCATTGAATCTCTTGGCTATAATCTACTTTTCGTATCTAGACTAGCTGACATTGGATTCAATGTCCTATTTACTAAAGTAGATTACCAAGTGTTTCGAAGAGATAATCATAAAAAGGTCTTTACCGGCATATGTAGAGGTGATCTATACATTGTTGATTTCACTAAAAAGGATCAACCTAGAACTTGCTTAATTGCTAAATCCTCTAAAGGCTGGTTGTGGCATAGATGGTTAGGTCATGTGGGCATGTGAAATCTTCACAAGCTTATTAAAGGTGATCATATCCTTGGTGTTAAAGATGTCATATTTGACAAGGATATACTTTGCAGTGCTTGCCAAGCACGAAAACAGGTTGGAGGAAGACACCACGTGAATAACATCATGACCACAAGGAGACCGCTCGAGCTACTACATATGGATCTTTTCGGTCCCAATGCCTACAAGAGTCTCGGTGGTAACTCATTTGGTTTGGTCATTGTTGATGATTTTTCAAGATTTACGTGGGTGTTCTTTCTTGATGATAAATTGCAGGTCCATAAGATCTTCAAAAACTTTGCTAGGAAGGCCCAAAACCAATTTGAAGTGAAGATCAAGAAGGTTCGCAGCGACAACGGAACGGAGTTCAAGAACGCCAATGTGGACACCTTTCTTGATGAAGAAGGGATTTCACATGAGTTCTCGGTTACGCACACACCTCAACAAAATGGAGTTGTTGAGAGGAAGAACCGGACGCTCATCGAAATGCCGAGAACAATGCTTGATGAGTACAAGACGCCAAAACAATTTTGGGCGGAAGCGGTTGAGACAGCTTGTCATGCAACGAATCGTCTATATCTTCACAAGCTACTCGGCAACACAGCATACGAGCTTCTCACCGGTAACAAACCCAAAGTTGGATACTTTCAGGTATTCGGCTCAGAGTGCTACATTCTTGATAAGCATCGTCGTTTGAAATTTGCTCCTAAATATCATGAAGGTTTCCTACTAGGTTATGGCTCAAGCTCTCACACTTACCGTGTCTACAACAATTTCACCCGAAAGGTTGAAGAGACGGTAGATGTGAAGTTTGATGAATCTAACGGCTCGCAAGTAGAGCAACTTCCAATTGATGTAGGTGACATAGATCCTTCAGAAGCAATGCAAGACTTGTCTATTGGCAAGATTCTCCCAACGGAAGTGAAGGAGAGTACCTCGTCCGTCCAAGTGGAAGCCTCAACTTCACGCCAAGGTGAACCACCAGTTGACTTGGAGGCACCCATGAGTAGGACACATCAAGACGATGAAAACGAGGATATACAACAAGATGAACCTCGATGACCTCCTTCTCCACCTTCATGGGAGAACAACAACGCCAACAACAACGAAGAAAGACAAGAGGAAGAACAAGACAATTAAGAGGATGTTCCACCCCGACCCAAACAAAAGCTCTCACGAGTTTGAGCAAGATTCTTAAGAGATCATCCCGTCGAACAAATCTTTGATGATATTCAAACCGGGAGAATTACTCGCTCTAAAACTCGTTTGGCTAATTGTGAACATTACTCATTCATTTCTAGCATTGAACCTATGATGGTTGAAGAAGCATTGGAAGATTTGGATTGGATAAATTCCATGCACGAAGAGCTACACAACTTTGAGAGGAACCAAGTGTGGACGTTGGTTGAAAAGCCCGATGATAAGCACAATGTCATTGGAACCAAATGGGTGTTTCGGAACAAGCAAGATGAAGATGGACAATTTGTACACAACAAGTCTTGTCTCGTCGCTCAAAGCTACACTCAAGTCGAAGGTATGGACTACGGTGAGACATATGCCCTCGTTGCTAGACTTGAGTCCATTCGCATCTTACTTGCTTATGCCAATCATCATGACATCACCTTATATCAAATGGACATCAAAAGTATTTTTCTCAATGGTGAAATTGAGGAGGAAGTTTATGTTAAACAACCTCCCGGCTTTGTTAATCCCAAGAAACCAGACCATGTTTACAAAATCCACAAAGCTCTTTATGGTCTTAAACAAGCTCCTAGAGCGTGGTATAAATGCTTGACTAAATTTCTTATTGAAAAAGGCTTTGAAATTGGTAAAATTGATTCTACACTCTTTACTAAAAGGGTTAATGGAGAATTATTTGTGCGCCAAATTTATGTTGATGATATCATATTTGGTTCAACTAACCCTCATTTTAGTGAAAAGTTTGGAAAGCTAATGTTGGAGAAGTTTGAGATGTCTATGATGAGTGAACTCAAGTTCTTTCTTGGTTTGCAAATCAAGCAAACTAAGGAGGGAACCTTTATCTTTTAAACAAAGTACACCAAGGACTTATTCAAGAAGTTCAACATGCCAGAATGCAAAGGTATGAGTACCCCCATTCCTACTAGTGGACATCTTGACTTGACAAAGGATGGCAAACCGGTTGACCAAAAGGTTTACCACTATATGATTGGTTCATTGTTATATCTATGTGCCTCCCGTCCCAATATCATGCTAAGTGTGTGCATGTGTGCACGATATCAAGCAGCCCCCAAAGAATGTCATCGTAAGGCCGTGAAAATGATAGTGAGATACTTAATTCATACACCAAATTTTGGCATTTGGTATCCTAAGAGGTCTTCTTTTGATCTTGTTGGCTACTCCAATTCAGACTATGCCGGTGACAAGGTTGATAAAAAGTCCACTTTGGGTACTTGTCAATTTCTTGGTAGATCTCTTGTGTCTTGGTCCTCCCAGAAACAAAACTCGGTATCCTTATCCACCACCGAAGCGGAATACATTGCCGCAGGTTCATGTTGTGCTCAATTACTTTGGATGACCCAAACTCTTAAAGATTATGGGATATATGTTAAACATGTTCCATTGCTTTGTGACAATGAGAGTGCTGTTGATTTCTCATAATCTTGTGCAACATTCTCGAACTAAGCATATTGAAGTTCGTCATCATTTCATTCAAGATCATGTTGCTAAGGAAGATATCAAACTTAAGCATGTTCGTGCTGATAAGGATTGGCAGATATATTCACCAAACCGCTTGATGAGAAAGTGTTTTGCCGTTTGAGAGGTGAATTAAACATCATTGAGGCCTCAAACTTGGAGTATAAACTCCATTTGGATGCATGCAAGGCATGATCCTTTCTTTGACTAATCCTTGATATTTCTCTTATGATTATGATCATGGGTCTTGGATATACTTATATGCTTGCATGCTATCTAACCCTTGTAGGTACTTGGATGAGCCCAACTCTATGAGATTGCAACTCAATCACATTCAAAACAATCACTACATCTCCAAGTCTCTACAAAATGGTGGTTAAAGACAAGGAAGCACAAATCCTTTCCATATATCCTTTGACAACTTCTTCATATCAAATTTCATGATTGTCATTTTGGATACACAAGTACTCTTCCTTGCAAGACTAACCCATGTAGGAAGATGAACTCGAACTACAAGTGGTGTTCGGGATATAACTACTGAGTGTAAAACACCCAGGAGGGGCTGTCGGTGTCAAAACCGGCGGATCTCGGGTAGGGGGTCCCGATCTACGCGTCAAGGCTGATGGTAACAAGAAGTAAGGGACACCGATGTTTACCCAGGTTCGGGCCCTCTCGATGGAGGTAAAACCCTACTTCCTGCTTGATTAATATTGCTGATATGGGTAGTACAAGAGTAGATCTACAACAAGATCGTAGAGGCTAAACCCTAGGAGCTAGCCTATGATGGTATGAATGTAATTGTGATAGGCCTTCTAAGGACCAACCTCTCCGGTTTATATAGACACCGGAGAGGGCTAGGTTTTACATGGAGTCGGTTACAAGGAAGGAAATATAACATCCGGATCGCCAAGCTTGCCTTCCACGCCAAGGAAAGTCCCATCCGGACACGGGCCGAAGTCTTGAGTCTTGTATCTTCACGCTTCAATAGTCCGGACGTTGTACACAGTCCGGCTGTCCGGATACCCCCTAATCCAGGACTCCCTCAGGGGCCGGTTTACGCTCATCTATATTGAAGCCCATGAAGACAAGGAGTATGGCGCTCTGCCATTAAAGCTTAGAGGCCTAGAGCCCAATGGCGGATTAGGGCCCATAGTAGTAAACCGCCATAGATGTATTACTTGTATTGTATGTTAGGGAAAGGAAGAAACCGAGCCAGACACTTGTATGAGCCGGCCTCGGGATTCTGTAGACCGGCCAGGCATCAACCTATGTATATAAAGAGACGACCCTGCGGCGGTTCAGGGACAAGAAACAACAACTCGAGAGATAGGTAAAGCGGATTTGCTCCCTGCTCATTGAGATCAATCAATCCCACAACAACTGGATCATAGGCTTTTACCTTCACCGCAAGGGGCCAAACCAGTATAAATCTCCCGTGTCCTTTGTTCCGATTTAACCCCTTTAAGCTAATCTCGTTGAGATGGCTCCACAACTAAGTCCTTCTGCTAGGACATCTGACGTGTTAATTCCATGACAGTTGGCGCCCACCATGGGGCTATCGCACGATGGCTTCGAGTTCTTAAAGGGCAGCTTTGAAGGACTCAAGGGATACGCGGTTGGCCGGATGACCAAGAGTCGTCGCAGCAAGCTCTACAATGACGACGCAGGCTGGGGCCCCGAGGCCGGCCCAATTGAGTATGAGTACCGGGTCCCCTTTGGCAGAATTCATGTTTTCATCGGCAAGGTCGGCGAATCGGGCCCTGAGCCGGACATCTCCACCGTCCTCGTCGAGACGGCTCAGCGTGCAAGTCCTACGCGGGTTCAGCCTGCCATGAAGCATGCGTTCGTAGGATTCATCCATGGTGCGGAATCTGAACCGGTGTCCGACGGTGAGACGGCCGTCTACTCAGATGGCGAGTCATCCACTGGTGAAACCGAGTCGCTGTACCAATTGCAAGATGGCCAGATTGGGGGTTGTTCCAATGGCGACAGTATTCCGGACCCCTTTGAACCGCCGAATCGGGTTGCAATCTTCATGGCCGGTACGCAGCCCACATTGCAGTCTTCATCTACAGCAGCAATGATTTCCGGATCAGCAGCCGGGGCAGGAGGCCCTGCGCGCCGTCCGGCTCAAGTTCTTTATGGTTTGTTGGATACTTTGACGACATTATTGACCACGGCAGTCACCCCGGAGACCCAGGATCAGCATAATGTAGAGGTTACAAAGCTGAGGGACCAGATAACTCAGGCCAAGGAGGACTTGGCGGCTGAGGAAGCCAGGATGACTGAACAGCGGGCCGCTTTAGATGTCCAGTCACAGCAAATCTAGGCACAGAATTACCAGCTTATGTTGGATCAGAATGCGTCCAATGAAGTACTGAGGAGGAAGTATCGGTCTCGTCTGCTGTCGGTTTACGAAGGAATGAATCTCTTCAGTACGCCAGGAGACGGACCAAGTAATCCGGCAGCAGTGAACCAGACCGAGGCACCTGGGACAGCGCCGGATCATCCACGAGTGACGGACCCGCCTCGACGAACGGACAACCTGCCGCAATACGTACCAACGCTGCCAGGTCACTTCTCTAGCCCTTTGGATAACATGATTGCTGCAGTGTCGCGTTTGGTAGCTATTCCGATGGAAGGTGACTCGCTGGTGACAGTTGAGACGCGACGGGCCAGGGATCTTCTTCAAACCGCTGTTGTGCAGCAGCAGGCTTATTCCTACAGCCGAGACAGGATACATTCAACCCCCCATCCGAGCAAGAGCTACAGCAGGCACATGGATGAACCGGCTGTGTCAAGCAGTGCTCGACACCGTGATACCCCTCGAGGGCCTAATCCGGGGCGCGGCGGTATGAATGCTCAGGATGTGGTAAACAACGGCAGAGCGCGACGGGAGGCAGAGTTAGCAGCACAGTTAGCAGCGCAGTATGCGAATCATCAAACCGTTCCGGTTCAACCAGCAGCATCAGTTGAACGGGGACTGGCTTTCAGCTCTTGGGGAGTGCCATGTCTTATCCCAGCTCTACGTAATGTGCGGCTACCCAAGGATTTCAATGGTCCGCGTAAGGTACCTAATTATACCTCCGATTTACCCCCCGAAGCGTGGATTGAAAGTTATGAGATGGCAATGGAGATGTTGGATGTGGATGAAGCGGCGTGCGCGAAATATTTCACCATGATGTTAGACGGAACGGCTCGCACCTGGTTAAAGAGTTTGCCCGTCAACTCGATTAGTTCTTGGGACGAGTTGAAGGCCTGATTTATAGCAAACTTCAAGGATACATGCAAGCAACCCATGTCGATTGTGGATCTGACTACTTGTGTTCAAGGAGAGAATGAATCAACAATGCATTGGGTGCGCCGGGTTTCAAAAATCCTGCATTCGTCAGACCACATCAATGCTGATACAACAATCGTAACATTGGAAGGCAATTGCCGGTTTAATTCGCTGAAGATGAAGTTGGGACGGCTCAAGCGTCATTGCAATGACATGGGAATGCTCATGGCAGCTCTGGTTAAGTATGCCGATTCTGATAATACCAAGGATCCCGATTCTGATGAAGAGAAGCCGGAGAAGGGGAAGAAGAATGCCGGCACAAAAGGACAGCATAACCAGGCGGGCCACGGGAATAATGGTAAGCGTAAAGCGGACAGTCCGGATTTTGTGGCTAACACCAATGTGCATGGCAATGCGCAGCGCCGTAGGGGTAAACCGCCCCAGCACGGTGGAAGCATGAATCTGGAGCGCCTGTTAAACCAGCCTTGCCCAAAACACGGGAGGAAGGAGGTTCCGGCCACGCACCTCTAGAAGGATTGTTTCATTATGAGGGAATTTAAAAACACTGATCTCTTCTGGTATGATCAGGGTCCATCTGGCGGTTCAGGTCTAGGGTCTCATGGGCCGGGTTACGGTGGAGGCGGTTCAAACTCAGGATTTCAGGGTAATCAGGGTAACCAGAACAACCAAGGTGGTCAATACCAGCAGAACAATCAGGGGAATCAGCAGCAAGCAGGTTATCAGAGTCACCCGAAGCAGTTGAATGGTGGGCAGTATCATGTTTTTACCACTAGCTTATGCAAGCGCGATCAGAAACTTCACAAGAAGGCAGTCAACACTGTTGAACCGGCAGTACTCCGTTACTTACGTTGGTCTGAACAGCCCATCGTGTGGAGCAGAGAAGATCATCCGACCCGGGTTGATAATCCGGGTCATCTGGCTTTAGTGGTGGCACCTCAGGTGGGGGTTATAAGTTCACCAAGGTACTCATGGATGGAGGGAGCAGCATCAACATTCTGTATTATGAAACTTTCCATCGCATGGGATTGACGGATAAAAATCTTAAATCGTCAAACACTGTTTTTCATGGTGTGGTACCAGGTAAATCAGCGTATCCGGTTGGCAAGATAGCTTTGGAGGTTGTGTTTGGTGATGAGCATGATTCCAGGTCAAAAACCTTGACCTTTGAAGTGGTGAAAATCCAGAGCCCATATCACGCCCTGTTTGGACGGCCGGCCTACGCAAAGTTCATGGCAAGGCCCTGTTATGTTTATATGCAACTCAAAATGCCAGGTCATAGGGGGACCATCACAGTGCACGGGAGTCGTAAGATCGCTTTGGACTGTGAATAGGGTGATGCGGCTTATGCTGAGTCGGTTTGCGTAGCAGAAGAGTTGAAGTTCTACAAGGATAATGTTGATCCGGAAGATATGACTCCTCTGAAGAAGCCCACCACAGAACATGACCTGACCCTAAAGTTCAAACCGGCTGATGAGACTAAGTTGGTTGATTTTGTTCCTGGCGATTCATCCAAGCAGTTTAGTATCAATAGTACTCTGGATACTAAATAGGAAAGTGCACTCATCGAGTTCATCCATGAGAACCGGGATATCTTTGCATGGAAACCTTATGACATGCCAGGTGTACCGAGGGAACTCGCTGAGCACAATCTCAATATTAATCCTAAGTTTAAACCGGTCAAGCAGTTTCTCCGCCGTTTCAATGAAGAAAGGCGCAAGGCTATTGGTGAGGAGGTAGCCCGGCTCTTAGCAGCAGGGTTTATAATTGAAGTTTTTCATCCGGAGTGGCTGGCTAATCTGGTGCTAGTACTTAAGAAAAATGGCACCTGGTGAATGTGTGTGGATTACACGGACTTGAACAAGGCTTGTCCAGCTGATCCTTTTGCTCTCGCTCGTATTGATCAGATCATTGATGCTACGGCGGGTTGTGAGTGTTTGAGTTTCTTGGATGCTTATTCTGGTTATCATCAGATTAAAATGGCAGTTAAGGACCAGGAGAAGACATCCTTCATCACTCCCTTTGGAGCCTTTTGTTATGTATCTATGCCCTTTGGGCTCAAGAGTGCCCAAGCAACCTATCAGCGATGTGTGCAGAATTGTCTTCATACTCAGATTGGGCGCAATGTTCATGCTTATGTGGATGATATTGTGGTAAAATCCAGGAAGAAGGAGACACTGATAGATGACTTGAAGGAGACCTTTGACAATCTTCGAGTCTATAAGATGATGCTCAATCCGGACAAGTACGTTTTTGGTGTTCCGGCAGGCAAGCTCTTGGGTTTTCTAGTGTCTAATAGGGGAATTGAGGCTAATCCGGAAAAGATCAAGGCTATGACGTCTCTGGCTAAACCGATGTGTATCAATGATGTTCAAAGGCTGGCCGGTCGTATTGCGGCTCTAAGCCGTTTTATCAGCAGGTTGGGAGAGAAGGCGATCCCTCTGTATCAGATGTTGAAGAAGACAAAGAATTTTGTCTGGAGTGATGCTGCTAATGCGACGTAAAGAAGCAGTTGGCTGAACCGCCGGTTCTTGCTGCTCCGGTTGATAAGGAGCCACTGTTGTTATATGTGGCTGCTAATGCCCGGGCTGTCAGCGTGGCCATTATGGTGGAGCGCAAGGAGGCTGGGAAGGAATACCCGGTTCAAAGGCCGGTTTATTATATCAGGGAAGTGCTCATTGAGTCAAAGCAATGATATCCACATTGGCAGAAGTTGGTGTATGGGGTTTTCATGGTGAGTCGGAAGCTTAAACAGTACTTTCAGGGCCACCCCATCACAGTGGTCAGTTCCACTCCTTTGGGGGATATAATCCAGAACAGGGAGGCAACTGGCCGGGTTGCTAAGTGGGCTATTGAGCTTGGATCCCACGGTTTGAAATATATGCCTCGAACAGCTATCAAGTCCCAGGCCCTTGTGGATTTCATCAATGATTGGACAGAGTTGCAGGCACCGGAAGACAAACCGGACATCACATACTGGACTATCCACTTTGATGGGTCCAGGCAATTGGAGGGCTCAGGGGCTGGAGTTGTCCTTACTTGCCCTCGAGGTGATAAAATTCGTTATGTTCTCCGCTTAATGTTTCCTTGTACTAACAATGCAGCTGAGTATGAGGCCTTGCTCCATGGTCTTCGAATGGCTAAGGAAATGAACTTAAGCAGGGTACGATGCTTTGGGGACTCCGATCTGGTGGCCCAACAAGTTTCAGGTACTTGGGATTCCAAGGATCCACTCATAGTGGCTTACCGACGAGAGGTGGATATTGTCGCTAGGTATTTCAAGGGTTATCAAGTTGAACACATTGATCGGCGCAAAAATGAGGCAGCAGATGCTTTAAGCCGGCCGGGATCACAACGTAAACCGGTGCCACCCAATACCTTTCTGGATGTCTTGCACAACCCGTCAGTTCAGTTGCCTACAGAGGAGGACCTCGCTATTCCTGATCCGGAGGCACAATTGGTGGCCGATTTACATGTTATTCCGGATTGGACGGTTCCATCTTTGGCGCATATGAACCGGGGCAAGTTGCCAGAGGATGCAGTTTTGGCCAGACAGATAATCCGGCGATCCAAGTCCATGGTTATTCACAACGGCGAGTTACACCATTGCAGTGTATTAGGTGTGTTCCAGCGCTATATTTCTCCTGAAGAAGGCTGTGAGATTCTACGTGAGATCCATGAAGGAGACTGCGGTCACCACGCTGGTTCAAAATCCTTGGTGGCTAAAGCCTTTCGTCATGGCTTTTATTGGCTGACGGCCCATGCTGATGTTGAGGACTTGGTGAGGCGATGCGATGGTTGTCAAAAATTCTCACGACGAGCTCATGTTCCGGCTTAGGAGCTAAGAATGATTCCAATCACTTGGTCATTTGCTACTTGGGGGCTTGATATGGTAGGGCCCTTCAAGCGATCCAAAGATAAGAAGACCCACCTATTGGTGGCGGTTGACAAATTTACTAAATGGGTTGAAGCGGAGATAGTAAGCAAGTGTGACGCAGCCACGACGGTTCAATTCATCAAAAAGGTGATCTTCCGTTTTGGTTTTCCACACAACATCACACAGATAATGGCACGAACCTCTCCAAAGGAGAGATGGAGGACTTTTGTCAACGAGAGCACATCCGACTTGATGTGTCGTCCGTGGCTCACCCCCAATCTAATGGACAAGCTGAGAGAGCTAATCAGGAAATCTTG
The DNA here is from genome assembly GCF_018294505.1 of Triticum aestivum. Lineage (NCBI taxonomy): Eukaryota > Viridiplantae > Streptophyta > Magnoliopsida > Poales > Poaceae > Triticum > Triticum aestivum. The sequence continues at coordinate 225,327,810 of NC_057813.1, read as the reverse complement.
AAGGGTATCAAGCCCCGGCTTATGGTTCCTTTGAAGAGGACGCCGGGTTGTTGGGTGGAGGAATTACCATCTGTGTTATGGAGCATAAACACCACCCCAAATCGATCTACGGGTTATACACCTTTCTTCATGGTTTACGGGGCAGAGGCGGTACTCCCAAGTGATATTCATCATGACTCGCCCCGGGTTGCCAATTATGTTGAAGCGGACAACGAGCAAGCACGTCAAGAAGCACTGGACCTGTTAGATGAAGAACGGGACATGGCGTTGGCTTGTTCAGCGGTTTATCAGCAAGACTTGCGACGTTATCACAGCCACCGGGTTAAAACAAGAACCTTTCAAGAAGGTGACTTAGTGCTCCAGCTCATCCAGGATCAGACCGATATGCACAAGTTATCCCTACCTTGGGAAGGGCCCTTTGTGGTCAGCAAGAATCTACACAACGGATCATACTACCTCATCGATGTTCGAGAGCACAAAGACTCAAGCAAATCGGAGGAGGAGACCTGTCGGCCGTGGAATATCGCTCATCTACGGCCTTACTACACATGAGCCATAGACTCTCATTATGTACATATTTCAACAATGTATATATTATGATCAATATAATAAACCGGCATCCTTGCTACAAGCAGGGCCTCTGTCGTTCTTCCAATATTTCCTTGTTACAAGGGGGCTTTTGCTTATAAAGAGACGTCCTATTTGTTCATTAAACCGGCTATCATGCCACAACAAAGCTTGGGAACTTCACACCCAAGGGGCCAAAGAGAGTATTGTTGCTAAAGCAACACTCAAACATAGGCACCCATTGAGCACAACTCACAAAGTTACTTGGGGGCTCTTTGTGCAAAGCAACAAAGAGTTTGAAAGGACCCTTGTAATAGGCTATCAAGCCACGGCTTGGAAGCCTGGTGTATTCACCTAAAACCCCGGGTTAACCTGCCTTCATCAAGTAAGCCACTCCTATCCAGGTAATCCTGGTATGACCCGCTGAATGTTTGACAAGTCAATCTTATACAGACCCTGAACTTGTCAAAGTTAAAACGACGATTGGTTAATTGGAGGCCCATCTTAAAAGGCTTTGTCAAATGGTTTAACTCAGCGGCCTGGCAGCCCATGAAAAGCCTCGAATTTGGGCCTGGCAGCCCTTGAAAAGCCTTGACTACAAATTTTTATTTGATTTTGTTTTTGCAAAGTTTTATCTCTTTTGATAAGGTTTTGAGTTAAACCGGCATCCATTGACCCAGCCCGACTATAAGTCATTACATCAACCCGGCGTTTCTTAACCCGACGTAGCTTTCAGTTATCAGCTGTTAAGCACATTATCAATTATGAACCGACATTTCTTAATCCGGTCTGGCATTGGCTATAAGTCGCAAGGATGATCATCCGGTGTTTATCATAACCCGACATGGCTTATTATGCACCAGCACAACATAGTGGGAGTTTTCAAGCACTCAAGATTTGGGTTATCACCCTTACTACATAAGTTGGTAAACCAACGATGTGATTCAATATCACAGGTATGATATATTTTATATTTCATTGCTTTATAACCTTAGTTATAAAAACCCAGGTTCTATATTGGGTACCATAACCCGTCTGGCGGTAAACCGTCAGGGCATATTTAAGTTTCTCAAATGCAGAAGGCAGGATTTTATAAAAAGTACTAAGGAGCATGAAGCAAGCATAACAACAATCATGCCGGATTACACAGTGTCAGGTAGCAGTGCGCGATGGCAGAAGATCAAAGTATTTCAACTAGCCTATTACAAGGCACTTTGATGCCCAAAAGAATAATTGTTTGTTGCCCAGAACGCAATATGCGGAAATAAAGCCGACTGTCAGATTATGATTCGTCACCAGGTTGACGTGAAGTTGATGGATCATCTTGCGTCGGTTCAACCTCCTCCTCCCCATCCAGTGGCTGGAAGTTAATAGTGGCCCAATCAATCCCGGTTAAGGCTTGGAAGACAGCTTCGTTGCTTATAAGATTGGATGGTTCAACGTCAGGGGCATAGGTGTGCTTACGGATTGGCAGGATAAGATTCTGCACTTCTTTCACAGCTGGATCAACCCGTTTGTTGTCTGCGTCATAGTTGGACCGATGGACAGACAAGTCAACTTCTTCGGCCAATCTGCTTGCAAGCGGGCGCATCTCTTTGGTCAAGGCCTTGAGGGCTTCACTGTCAAATTCTGACCCATCTTCTTGTTGGCTAGGATAGCCCTGTCCGATATCTTCCGGATCAAGGTCAGCTATCCATGCTTTGGCCCGAGTCAGTGCTGATAAAGCGCCAGCCCTTGCAGCAGATCGCTTTACTTCTTCTAGCTGAGCAGGAGTCATAGATAACCTGGCCAATGTATCCTTGATTAAAGTTGGCAGCAGTTTGTTGTATGAGGCTGCGCAGATGACTCGTTGAGCACCAGTATATGATTGCTCTATCAAAGTACAGGCTGCTTCCAGCTTCATCCGCATGTCCGAGCCCAGATGAGCAACACGACTACCTGAAACGGTTTAAGAATTTACTGTTAAACCGGCAGTTTCAAAGATGTTAAGAATGGCTCTTGAGAACAATGCTTACCAAATATAGCAGAGGTCATAGCATTGACCTAACGCTTTAAACTAGTTAGCTCCTCTGCCATCGGTTTAAGAGCCGCTTCAGCATCCTCAACCCGCTTTAACAAAGCAGCCTTCTCAGTTTCCCAGTCAGCCCGCTCGCTTTTGAAACCATCTTTTAATTGCTCCATGGCAGTTAAAGCGGCCTTCAATTCATCTTTGGCCTTGGAGGTTTCTGCTTGCTGGGACTTGATGTTTTCCTGAAGATCGGCGATTTGGGAATCCTTATTGCTCAAGTCAGCCTGCAACAGACAGATAATAAGTGTTAATATTTTCTCAAAAGTCCCAAGCACATAACAAGTATACACTTGGCACTTAAGGGGCTAATGCGGATTGCTTCTTGGGGGCTAATGCGTAAGTGATCAGAAAAATCAAAGGTGAAGGAATTCAACAAGGACAAGCTTTGCAACAGAAAGTCTTGGTTCATCCTGAAGAGTTAAACCGGCACTTGGGGGCTACACAGTTGAAGTCTTTTTTATCCAAAGTCCCGGTTCATCTTGAAGAGATAAACTGGCCCTTGGGGGCTACAATGGAGTTGATATATAGTACAAAGAAAAAATTATAAAGTGTTTTGAATGGAAGTTACCTCATAGCGCTCCTTCATCAAATTAACTAAACCGGCCTCATAATCACGACTTGTATACATGCGGTTTAGATATCCAGAGTGAAGTTCCTGAGCATTGAGATGGGCACAGCTTGACAAATCAGTCTTCCATTTGCCTTTCTCCACAGCAGCAGATTCCACTTTGGCGCTGTGCTTTGACAAAGCGACAGGGTTGCCAGGAGAAGTGTGGCCAAAACCGGTAATCATCACATTATCGGTCTTGCCATCAACAATCTCATATGCGTTGGACGGTTTGGCAGCGGCTTTTGCTGGGCTTGGAGGATTAGAAGCTGGACTTGGTGGATTGGCAGTTGGACTTGGCGGATCAGCATGAGGACTAGCCGGGTTAACTTCTGGGAGATCAACATAAGTGTCCTGATCTTGTGGCACAGGATCATCCAGAGCAATGTCAGTATCTCCATCAGCAGCTTCTGAGGTCCTCTCCGGTTCAAAAGGCGGACTCTCCTCAGTAGGAACACTCAGTTTGGCTTTTTTGCTGAGGCGGGCTTTGGCACTGCAACTAACAAACAGAGGTTAATATGGTAAACCGGTGTAAGAAAGCAAAGCTAGAAATACTATACTTACCCAGGGACGGTCTTAAGGGGAGGCAGTTGTGTGGTTGATGAGTCGCCAGAGGATGAATTGGAGGTTCCCTAATAATTCGAATCAGACGGATTAAGAGGGTATCGGAAGCAACCCGCCAAGGGATAAGATTTATTAGAAGAGCAAGAGACCTCTGCGCGGCGTTTCCGAACCGGTGTGTCCGATAAACCAGAGGAGGTAACCTGTTGGCCACTGTGCCGGGTTATGCGACGAGCTTTAGGGTGCTGTGTCTTCAAAGGAAAGCATGGATAAAAATGAGTGAGAGGATGTAAATGTTTCACTTTCCGGACTGCGCGACGGAGTTTTCGTACTGGTACAAGATCTGAATCAGAAGATAGGGGAATTATCTCTACATTATCAGCATGGCTAGCTTCCGCATCATCCTGATAATGATCATTGTCAATAAGATGCACAAAAAATGAACCAAGGGAGTCAAGTTCTACCTCTAGTTCCGAGTCATCAACATCTCCGGGCGGATCAGAGGACTCGGCGGTTTTCTTCTTTGCTGGCCTCTTTGTGGCCTTGCTCTTAGCACGAGGTGCTCTCGCCGGTTTGTCTTGAGGTTTTGCCGGTTTGTCTGAAGTTTTCTTCTTCCAGAACGGATCTTTGGCCTGTAAGATAAAGAAAAGGTTATCAGAAAGTGTTAAAAAGGGGACGGATTAAAAGCAGAAAGATAAATTCTTACACGTGGCGGTTTGATGGAGGCATAAAAGGGACACAACCCAGTCTTGTTGCACTCAGATATTGGTTCATCTAACATCTTTTTTACAGACTCAGTGATCTCGTCATCATTCATCTGTATTTCAGTGTGCCGTTGAGGGTCCTTGACATCTCCAGTATACTCGTACATTAATCTGGTGCGGCGGCTTAAGGGCAAGATACCCCATGAAACCCAGCAACGGACAAGGTCAATGTCGGTTAAACCGTTTGCCATAAGAGCCCGGAGCTTAGAAAGACTACTAGGAAAAGGCCTGCTAGTGGCACACCTGTTTTCGCTACTAATGGCGCACTACAAGTGCGCCACTAGCATCACGCCATTAGAATTTTTTACTAATGGCGCACCACAGGTGCGCCATTAGTATACCAGATACTAATGGCGCACCAGGGAGTGCGCCATTACTATCTGACTTAGTAATGGCGCACCACATAGAAGTGCGCCATTACTAACAATTTTTTTCAAATATTTTTTCAGAATTTTTTTTCAAATTTTTTTCTAATTTTTTTTTCCGTTTTTTTCTTAATCTCGGGTCACTATGGCTTAATCTCGGGTCAATATGCTTAATCTCACGTCAAATCACACTAAGTGGTCAAACTTCCCGGAAGGTCACCCATCCTCACACTACTCCAGCCCGAGCACGTTTAACTTTGCAGTTCTATCCAACCCCAGCATCACCTCACTTAACAGACACTTGTTGATATATCTATCATATCAATCCTATTAAACCTTGTTGATGTCTAGGACTTTGTTCATGTTCATGAGTATGATGAAATTTTGAAAAATATTTCAAACTTCCCGGTCATATTACATATCATTTTTTGAAAAAAAAAATAAAAAATTCGAACCAATTTGTTTTTTCTGTTACTAGTGGCGCACCTAGCAAATGGTGAGCCACTAGTAAGTTTCAATTTTTTTCAATTTTTTTTGCCTCTAGATCTTGAAAGCCCCGTAACTTTTTTTCTGTTAGGTTTTTGAGGATTTTGAAAATGTTTAACGGGGTTCCCTCAGTTAAATTCGGATGTAACTTTTCGAGTAGATGATTTTTCATATAATTTTTTTTAATCCGAGTTCATATGCAAAAGTTATGCCCATTTTACAAATTCCAGAGAGATTTTGCAAATAAAGTAGAAATTCATATTTGTAAATTTTCCCAACAAGTAGACCACATATCACATGGGAAACTTATTTTCTTTTATTTTTTGACATTTCCATCATTTTCTTTTATTTTTAAAAAACTGA